>NC_060125.1:270061784-270364814 GCF_021461395.2 Schistocerca americana | reverse complement strand
AGTGACTGCAGACCGAGCGCCGCCACACGCCAGGTCTAGTCTAGGGAGACTCCCTAGCACTCGCCCCAGTTGTACAGCCGACTTTACTAGCGATGATTCACTGTCTCCATACGCTCTCATTTGCAGAGACGACAGTTCAGCATAGCCTTCAGCTACGTCATTTGCTACGACCTAGCAAGGCGCCATATTCAGTTACTATTGATATTGATATTGTGAATAATGTACCTTCAAGAGCGACGTTCATCATTAATGGTTTAAAGTTATCAAACTAATTACGTCCGCTTTCTGAATTCTAATTCCTTGTCATGTTCGAGACCTCACGTCAGTATAGTTCCTCTCTCCTCATGCCAGCCTGCGTGAGCTAAAATGCGTGCATTTCGGCCTCCTTTCGTAGCACGGTGTTGGCTCTTCAGCCAACACAACACTGGCGATGAGTGTAAAAACGGTGTTCTTATCTATACTGCCCTGATCTAATTGTGTATTGTCTTCGACACAATCTCCAGATGTACTGTCCGAATTTTATCGCTTACAGAATCAGCAGACGCAGACATTACTGGATGCCCTTGGACAGCTCGTCCAGGGTCAACGTGCAATACAAAACGATGTGGCAGCCTCCGCTCCACCGCTAACGCAGCCACAACACGCTGTTGAACCGACCTTCAGACCTTTTGATGCTGCACTGGACAGCTGGACGAAGTGGTCACGCCAATTTGCATTCCATCTCGCCGCCTACAGAATTCAAGGTAACGAGCGGCAGCCTTTTCTTTTGTCGTCCGTCGGTGTACAAACCCACCGTGTGATAGTCAAATTATTTCCCCCACGCGACGTAGCAACTCTGTCCTACGAAGAAGTTTTGTCTGCATTAGATGCATATTTCAAATAATCAGTCAATGTAGTTGCAAAACGGTCTACATTCTTTCGTACAAAACGTACGGTAGGTCAGACTGATCGGGAGTGGGTTGCAACCTTGCAAGGCCTTACTAGGGATTCTGCTTTTGAGTGTCAGTGTGGACTCCTGTATTCAAATACTATGGTACTTGATGCAATTGCATAGAACGTTTCTGATGTTCGTATAAGGGAACAGATTTTGAAACTAGTCAATCCCTCCCTTCAACAAGTTACGGACATATTGGATCGGCAGGACACACTTGACTTTGCTCAAGAATCATTTCAATCTTCGCCAGCCGTGTGTCAGGTTAACCGGCCCGCCGGGCGAGCTGCATGGAGCAGTAAACAGCACTCGCACCAGGCCGCGCCACTGCCGCCAGGCTCTCAGCCACGTGTGCTGAGCCGGCAAGCAAATGCAGTGCTCAAATCATGTCCGCGGTGCGCTACTAAACATTCGCGTGAGAATTGCCCGTCATGCCAAGCTATTTACTGTACTAAAAAAGGACATGTTCAGAGTGTTTGCCAGAAAAAGCTCAGATCGGAAACTCCAAACCATTCCAGGCCCTTTGCTTCGCACTGGAATCGGAATCGAACCATGGATACTGAGACTCGTGAAACTTCACCCATGGAAATTCATGTCGTTCATTCCACTCCGCCAGTGCCACTCTCTATAACAGTGACTGTTCGTCCCACAAATAGTGTGCGTCGACATCGCCAGAACTCCTGTCAAGTCGCAAGTGATTTTGTACCAGTGTCAGTTCACGTTGCACGAGACAGTCGCTCTTGTCGTCAGCAGGACAATAAACCGTTTGTCGACTTGGACATTAACGGCAAAGTGATACCATTCCAGTTCGATACCGGAGCTGCAGTTTCATTGATCAATCGAGACACTTACAAACTACTGGGCACACCTCCGTTGCGTGCCGCAAATGTTAATTGGCTATTCAGGTCAAGACATCCCTGTGTTAGGACAGTGCAGCCTTCTTGCAACATAAAACTTGTGTCATTTTACGTCCTTCGTTCTTCTTCTGCAGTGAACTTGTTTGGTTTCGATTCATTTCAGTTGTTTAACTTGTCTATAATAAATCAGGTCCTGTCAGTGAACCAGACTGTGCCTTCAGACAGTGTTTCTCGTCTATGTGAAGAATTTGCAGACATTTTTGCACCGGGCCTCTGTTGCGCTAAGAACTATAAAGCATATTTGGAACAGAAAGTAAGCGCGCAACCGAAATTTTTCAGAGCGCGCAATTTTCCCCACGCATTGCGTGATGAGGTTGCTAAAGCATTACGCGATTTGGAATCACAAGGTGTAATTGAACGTGTGCAGGCTTCTCTCTGGGCATCACCCTTAGTAATTTTGCCAAAACCTTCGGGAAAATTGAGACTTTGTGTGGACTTCAAGGCAACAGTGAATCCACAACTATTGACTGCAACTTCTCCTTTACCCCGCCCAGAAGATCGTTTTGACAAACTGTGCCCAGGCAAATATTTTTCGAAGTTGGACTTACCAGATGCGTACTTGCAAATACCGGTGGACGAAGAATCCCAGCGCGTTTTGGTGGTTAACACCCATCTTGGTTTGTATCATTTCAAACGACTGCCATTCGGGTGTGCATCTGCCCCTGCATTGTTTCAGCTATATCTACAAACTGTTTGTGCGTCGGTCCCTACTGTAGCAACCTATCTGGACGATACTGTGATCTCCGGAAAGATGGAAGAAGAACATTTAGCCAATCTCTAAACATTATTTCAGGTCTTGCGACAAAATGGTCTTCTCTTACGGAAGGACAAATGTGTGTTTTTTGCTCGTGACTTGCCATACCTGGGCCATGTACTCAATGCCCAAGGCACACATCCCAGTCCCACGCACCTCCGTGCCATACAAGACTTGCCTTCACCGCAGAATTTGAAGCAGCTACAGAGTGTGCTGGGAAAAATCAACTATTATCACCGATATGCGCCGTATGCCTCTTCCATTTCAGCTCCGCTTCATCGCTTACGCCGTAAAGGTGTTCCGTTCGTCTGGACGACGGAATGCGAACGCGCCTTTCGCCGGTTGATATCGGCGTTGCTTTCCAATACTTGCCTTACGCCATTCGATCCCAGGAAGCCCCTTTTGTTGATGGTGGATGCATCGGATTTCTGGATCGGTTCTGTGCTTGCGCACAAAGATGGCTCGCACGATCGTCCTATTGCCTTTGCGTCCAAATTGCTCTCGTCTGCGCAAAGAAATTATTCACAGATCTAGAAAGAAGCATTGGCTCTCGTATTTGGTGTTACAAAGTTTCATGACTTCTTGTATGGTCGTCACTTTACCATAATCACAGACCACAAACCTTTGACATCGCTTTTTCATCCGAACAAGCCTATACCTCCACGTACAGCGCAGAAATTCATTCGCTGATCTATTTTCCTCTCGCAGTACCACTACGATATCTTGTATCGGTCCACTGCTTGTCTGTGCACAGTCAGGATATCTGGGCGTGTGGCGGTGAAATATTACCAAAGAAGCGAATGTCACAGATACATCGAAAAAAAGGCGTTCATTACCAGATCCAGGAGCCGTGAGCTTTCCTGAGAAAAGTCTTGCAGGATAACATCGCTCTAATCGACAACTGGAAGTACAAGTGTTTGTAGATGTTTCTTTTTCAGGTGAAGAGGGCATGGAGAGATGGTGGTTACGTCTTGCATATGCAGTTACGTGCTCAACCCAATTTAGATTTTTATCTATTTATTTATTATTATTCATGTATGGGCCCAAAGGACCGCTCAAGGTATAATAAATTAATGCCGCTTTTGATGGTTGGCCTTCCCTTGTGTCTAAATTAGTTTCATCCTATCAGAATCAAGTCTATTTTGAAATCTGGTTTCGCAGGTCAGAGCGGATCAGGTTGTAGAGAGGGGTCCAAATCAGTTGCTGCTAGTTGTACAAACATACAAACTTTATTTGCTAAAAACAATCACACATGCCTTTAAAAGAATTCAGAAACAATACGGCTGAAGGCCAGAAAATAAGTTATCAAAATTGCGTTAGGGAAAACATACGGCTGAAGGCGTTAGTTACAAAATAAAAGAAGTGAGGGCTTAAGGCCTGGATAACAAGAACTCCAATAAGAAAATTTTAAAAGGTTTTAGACAAAGACCTTTCAAACTTTAATTTAAGTAGGCTGAAGGCCTAATCTTAAAATATTTAACGTAAGGTTCGGCTGAAGGCCATACACTGAACATACAACAACTCGAAGCTTAAGGCCTGGATAATAAATTAAGATAGAGATAAAATTTTCAAATGATGATTTTTTTTCTTTGCTACAGACAGCTGAAGGCCGTATCTCAAAATATTTCACATAAGATTTCGCTGAAAGCCTCATACTGAACATTAAAGAAACTAAATTAATACATGGCTGTAGAGCTCGCACAGTACTTGGGACAAAAGAAAATCACAATCCCAAATAACAGAACAGTGGCGCTCATCAGTGTTCCAAGGGTCGGCCTGGGGAGGAAACTCTAAGAACTGCGTAGGTGAGACAAGCATCTGAATCTCACCTAACACACTACAGCTAAGAGTGCCTCCCTCTGTCTCCCGAGTGTGCTCACTAGGTACAGATTCAGTGAACATGCGGCTGAGGACATCCGCAAGGATATTTTCATTGCCTTTCACGTGTTTAACGTCAAATTGAAATGCTGAAATGCGTACTGCCCACATAGCAATACGGCCAGTTTTACGTGGCCTGGCTAAAACCCAGCTCAATGCCTGACTGTCAGTTTCTAGTTGAAATACCCGATGCCAAAGGTAGAAGCGGTACTTCTCCAATGTGAAAGAAATGGCCAACGCCTCGAACTCATACACCGAATATTTTAGTTCGGCACCAGTTAACCGATATGACGTGTATGCTAATGGCTACATCTGACTCTCAAACTCCTGGAGGAGGACAGCCGAAATACCGGCATTAGATGTATTGGTTTGGACAATAAACTTTTCATTAAAGTCCAGTACTCCAAGGACGAGAGGGGTGGCTATAGCTGCCTTAATGTGCTCAAACTCGGCCTCTTGGGCAGGTCCTCATTGAAAACGCACTCCTTTCCGGCACAATTCGTTTAAGGCGGCCCCAAATGAGCAAAATTAGGGACAAAACGCCTAAAATAGTTGGCCATGCCTATGAACCTAGCAATTCCACGTTTATCAGTGGGCGGGGGCAGAGCTCGTAATGCTTTAGTTCGCTCCTGGTCGATGCGAATACTCTGATCTGACACTAGATGACCTGATAAGGACACCTGCTGCCTGGCTAACATCAGTTTACAAGGTTTAACAGTTAACCCGGCTCCCTCCAATCTCAAAAACACTTGCTTGATATGCTTCAAATGGTCCTGAAACGAACGGCAATAAATAACCAAGTCGTCCAAATAATTATACACACACACTAATTTCAAGTCCCCGAGGATATTATCCAGCAAACGAGTAAGAACGGCTGCACCAGTAGCCAGACCAAAGGGAACCCTGTTAAACTCAAACATATTCCAATGAGTACAAAACGTATTAACATGTTTACATTCTTCTGTTAATGCAATCTGATAACAGGCTTGGTTCAAATCAAGAAGAATAAACCAATTACCACCAGCAAACCAGGTAAAGCAGTTAGGAAGATCAGCTAGAGGAACAGATTTGAGGACAACCTTAGTGTTCAGGCGCCGGTAGTTAGCAATCCTTCCCCTGATACTTAGGGACAAGGAATGTGGGAAAAGCATAGACATACGCCAAAGGCCTAATAACCCCTTGCTCAAGCATTTTGTATATTTTAACTCTCAGTATCTTGACCTTAGGGGGCGGGAGGTGATATGGGGACTGTCTAACAGGAATATCGTCAGATGGATGGACATGGTAATTGAGAACATTAGTAATCCCCAACCTAGCACAAAGATGCTCCGGGAACCTCTGTAGCAAATTCTGTAAATGAGAGACCTGATGTGGGGAGAGACGGGCGAGACTGAACTCATTAGGCACAGCCTCAACAGCCACGATGCCGGCATCTCCATGCGCAGAACGTTTAGCACATTCACAAGAACCAAACAACTCCGCAGGAGCGAACTTAAAGAAGAAGGTGCCCAGAATAATCGAAGACTAGCCCAGTTTTATCGATGAAATCACACCCCAAAATTAATTCGACCGGCAACTTCTTGACCAAAGCTAATGATAAAGGTCAGGAAAAATCCCCAACCAATATACTTCCCTGGATCCAACCATGCAGAGGCAACACCTGGCCATGCCACCCGACATCTCTGCGCCAGAGAAGGGACCAAACGAAGTTACATAAGATGCCCAAATTCAAGGAACCATTCAAGCCTAATAGTGGAAGGGAGCTACCAGAACATAAAAGAGCGCAAATGGGTTCCTCACCCACTCGAGAGCAAATATAAGGGTGGTGCTGAGGGAGCGTCAAGACGGGTACACCAACGTTTAAAGGCTCGATCCCGAGGTCGCTTGCCAGCGCTGCGTCTTTTATTGGCTCTAGGCCTGCGAGGTTGAAGACAAGAGTGCAACAAATGAGCTGTGCTACCGCATCTGAAGCAACGCCGCGGTTCCCTCTTAACGACCTCAGCCAATGTAGTCAACTCGTAATCACCCTTGACAATGCCCGTGGCCTGACCCTCAACCCCACGACATACATTGTCCGCAAGCGGCAACACAGATATCGCACAAAAGGTGCACGGAGCTCTTTCCAGGTTGAAGGACGATCAGGAAACGCCCCCCTCATTCCCCTAAGAACAATGGACACCAATTCTCGTTCTGGCAAATTGATCAACAAGGCCAAGCAGGACGTCTGAACTCTGCCGATATGCTGATGTAACTGCTCTTTATCCTGCTCCATCTACCAAATGTAATGACACTCAAGCTGTTTCCGAATTCCAGAGGTCAATCTCTGCCTAAAGACGAGTTCCCTCAATTGCTGTAAGGAGAACCGTTCCACCATGGCTCGGGGCAGGAGGCTTCGCAACTCGCCTCTAGTTAACGGATACAACGTTGACAAAACTACTTGGTGTGTAACACGAAAGGCAGCAGCATGTTGTTCTAGACGAACCAACAAACATAGTAAGTTTTCGACCTGCTCAAGTCGGTCTACAACTAATCCAGTAATACCTCGAAAGAAATACGCCAGAGGATTAGGCAATTTGGCAAACACTGCATCTTACTCCACAGAGGATACAACAACACCACACCCGGGCTGGCTCTCAGTTCCCCTTCGATATAGCAAGTCCCACTCTTCAGACCGCCTGCCACCCTATTCAAGACATGTGAGCTTAAACTCAAATGCATTAACCAAAGACCTCAACTCGATGGTATATTTTTATGTTGATCTTCAAAACTTAAAAGGCACAAATCCATATCCGATGGTTTAAATGTTCTAACTGTGCCCGCATGAAATGGTTCAAATGGCTCTGAGCAATATGGGACTTAACATCTGAGGTCATGAGTCCCCCTAGAGCTTAGAACTACTTAAACCTAACTAACCTAAGGACATCACTCACATCCATGCCTGAGGCAGGATTCGAACCTGTGACCATAGCGGTCGCACGGTTTGAGACTGAAGCGCCTAGAACCGCTCGGCCACACCGGCCGGCGTGCCCGCATCCTATCCAATTGACTGTCACTAGGGCGATTGCTTCCCAAAACACCAGTGGTGTCCACAAGGACCCTAACTGCCTTAATCAAATTTTCCAAGCCTGCTTCTGTCTCACCTACCACCGCCGGCGTGATGTCAACCGGGTGTAGAACGGTAGCACGCAAGCGGGCCATCAACTCCGGAACACTGCCCTCAATACGCTGGCGCCTTATCACCAACTCATAAACAAGGTGGTCCTTCCTCAACAGGCTGATCCCCGGGCACTTCCTGACCACCATTTAAACAAGACACCTCAAATAATCAACAACCAAACAATATGGTGCAACACTAACATAAATATAATTCAAACTAACAGCAACTAGAATGGCAATAATACAAATGTAACCACGCTCTGCTACCAGTTGAAATCTGGTTTCACACGATAGAGTGGACCAGTTTTTGGAAAGGGACTCAAATCAGTTGCTGCTAGTTGTACAAACATACAAACTTTATTTGCTAATAACACTTAATGACACATGCCCCTAAAAGAATTCAGAAACAATATGGCTGAAGGCCAGAAAACAAGTGATTAAAATTGCTTTAAAGAATACACGTGGCTGAAGGCCTTAGTTACAAAACAGAAGAAGTGAGGGCTTAAGGCCTGGATAACATGAACTCCACTAAGGAATATTAAAAGTTTTTAAACAAAGACTTTTCAGATTTTAATTTAAGTAGGCTGAAGGCCTAATGTTAAAACAGTTCACATAAGGGTAGGCTGAAGGCCATATACTGAACATAGAATAACTCAAGGCTTAATTCCTGGATAATAAATTAAGATAGAAAATTTTCAAATGACAATTTATTTCTTTTACTTCAGACAGGTGAAGACCTTATCTAAAAATATTTTATCAAAGTTCGGCGGAAGGCAACATACTGAACATTAAAGGAACTGAATTGATACATGGCTGAAGACCTCGCACAGAACTTGTGACAAAAGAAAATCACAATCACAGTCCCAAAGCCGGCCGTTGTAGCCGAGCGGTTCTAGGCTCTTAAGTCTGGAACCGCGCGACTGCTACGGTCGCAGGTTCGAATCCTGCCTAGGGCATGGAAGTGACTGATGTCCCTAGGTTAATTAGGTTTAAGTAGTTCTAAGTGCTAGACTGATGACCTCAGATGTTAAGTCCCATAGCGCTCAGAGCCACAATCCCAAACAACAAACAGTGGTGCTCATCAGTGTTCCAAGGGTCGGCCTGGGGAAGAAACTCTAACAACAGTTTAGATGAGACAGGCAGCCAAGCATAACACTAAATAATCAGGTGGCAGCACCACCTAGGGACGGCTGAAGATCCAACCAACAACTTAATGAATTCTCTTCCACCCAACCAACAGCACAACAACCGAAAATATCAGCGAGGATGAAGATCGCAGCAGCACTTCATCTTGATAATTGGCATCCAAACATAGTCAAGGCACAATAACCACTCAAAAAAAGAGGAGGAGAACCACATCAAGCTGTCAAACTACACACCGTGCCAGACATCATTAACACACCAAGGAAAACACACTCTCGGAAAACTACGCTAATGACCAGGGCAGGTAACCGGAATGTTAACGGCCACAAGGCAGAATATACCGCTGGTGTATTTCAGTAATAAGTTACAATAATTTCAGTAGTTAAACGCCATACAGGAAGACGGCTGCAAAATTTGCTGACTCCAGCAAACCATACACTGCTGCTTGTCGGAACAGCCCAGGAAGCACCAACTAGCAATGAACGAAGATATGTCACAGCAGTTGAGGTTTCATAACAGGTTCAATGATTGCTCAACTACAGTATCCAGGTTCGGTGGGTGACGAACTTTGCAGCTCTCGCAGCTAGTGCCTCAGAACTCCGACCGCGTGTATCGATAAACGCTGCTGCTGCCACTGACGGAGGCAAGTGAGTAACACGTTCGGGTAGTAACTGAAGGAGCAATAAGATGGCACTCGATCGTGATAAAATGCCAAAAAAGAAAAAAAACGGCATCAGAGCGAGCCAGCTACAGCTCATCTTTCTTTCATCAGACCACAGTATCCCAGTCCATTTTCTAATTTCCCTCTGACCAACGTTCCACTCAAATGTCTGAATGTTTTTCTGTCTGTAACGACTGCCTGAGCTACGCCAGCTACTTTAAGATCCTCCTTAATGGCAGGTATCCGTTTAACTGGTTCTGTTTTGGCTTTATTTCCGTTTTCGTAGAATTTAAGTATTTGTTCTGTCAACCTAGTGTTTTCCACTCTTGTAATGTGACCATAAAATTTAAGTCTTCGGTTTCGAATGCAGTTACAAGAGTTTCAATCTGCTTTCGAGCTGTGGTAATACCACTAGTTAAAATTACCAGATCATCTCCAAAGGTGAGGCAATCTACTCTAATATTACTTCTGGCTAAATTGTTTGAGTGATCTGTGTTTTGACTCGACATTTGCTCTTGCCGTTCTATAATTACCTTTTCCAAAGCACAGTTAGACAGTAATGGCGACAGTCCATCCCCCTGTGTAACACCAGACTTTATATCAAATGGTTCAGAAATTTCTCCCGTGAATTTAACTCTAGAGCTAGTGTCAAAGATGTGTACTAGTAGTTGAGTTATCTCTTTTATAGTGTTGGGACCAGCTGATTTTAGTATTTCTGCAATTACACCATCTTCTTTGGATGCTTTATTGTTTTTAAGTGTCTTAATTTGTGTACTTTTTTCGGTTCCTTTGAGCTAGGGTTGTTGTTATTAGTTTGCTGTGGTTGCAATTTATTCGCTGGTTCTGGACAATTTTAATAGTTTTTCAAAATATTAACAAGTACCTTACAATTTTCCTGATTGTAAAGAGTCAAACTGCCATTTTCATTTTCGAAGTTAAGACCTTGATGTTGATAACCAGTTAGTTATGTTTTGAATGTTCTTGTTGTATTGTTCTTTTGGAAATCTTTTTCGATTTCTAAAAGCTGGACACTTTCGTTGTTTCGTTTAGTCTATCGGTTAATTTCTTTTCTTACGGTCAGAAAGGTGTTGCACGTATTTTCAGATTAGTTACAATTCCAATTTTTAATGCCTCTTTCCTAGACGTAGCTGCTGTTTCACAATCCACATTCCACGCAGCGTGGTTTAGTTTCTCTCGATACGGAATTAGACATTGTGCTGTTTTGACGAACGTTCTTTTAGGCTTTGCCAATTGTTGGATTGTTCTTTGTAAAGTTGGTTTTTAGAGCTGAGGTTATTTTAGCGGTGTCAAATTTTAGGTTACCATCTTTTGCGTTGAAGAGAGATTGAGATTCAATTTTCACTTGGACATTTCAAATTTCGTTGTAGTTAGGGTATGATATTGCTATATGATCGATTTGGAATTTCCCAATAAATCTATTGGCTGCCCGCCAAGTTTTTGTTTCGAGGGGTTCTTTTTAAAATATGTTGACATGGTTTTAAGGTTAAAATTTTTGCACGTTGTTTCGTTCATTTATGCGCAGGAAATCCACCCATGGTTTCTTACATTTTCTTCTCTTTACCTGAGTATCAAAATTACCCATTAAAATTTTAACATGGTTTGAGAGAATTTTCGAGACGATGCTTTCAAATATTTCCGAAGCTTCATTAACTTCTTCAGGTTTTTTACAGAAATCCTCATTGACATGGCATATGGGCATTAATTAAAGCGTATACTTTCATCCACATTTAAGGGAAATTGTCATTATTATGAATGAGCTTTACCTCCGTTATTGAATTTAAAATGTTTTTGGAGACTGAAAAAACAGCTCCCAGATGTGGTGTATTATTAAGTATTAATTTATCAGTTTCACTTTTAAAAAGACGATAAGTGCCAAAATCAATTGTGATATTGTCCAACATCCCTCGTGTTTTTTGAACTGCCAAAATTTGAATTTTTTGTTCTTTTAATGTATTACGCCCTTTATGATGTTAACTTTGTTGCAAAATTGTTTGTATATTAAGTTTGCAAGAAATGTATTTGTTTTGGTCTTAAGCTGAGCAGAGTACTCCCACTTTCTCTGTTGAATTACACATCATTTTGACATGGCCGTCCCAGAATCCGAAATACCAGTTTCGCTTGCAATACTGGCTGTGGATTGACCGTGTGGGGCAATACTGTGATCATCAAAATGCTCCATGATGATTGTACCTGGAATCAGCTGGAGTTGAGTAGACTCACTGAGTGAACACAGAGTGTGAAGACTGGAAGGGTGGTTCCAGAACATAAATTTCAGCCACACCACTAGTGAACAGACGCTGACCACTTTGCATTTGCTACAAGACAGATGCAAAGTGGATTTGGTTCTGTTTTGCCTTGGTCTGGATTGCTTATTCTGTATTCACAACTGCCCACCTTATCTGACGGAACGTTCACTATCCGCCATCTGTGACCAGTCCAATATCCTAGGCAAGGGTGGCTTCTTAGACTTTGAGATAGAAGGTCTTAAAGCCTGGATTTCGTCTATTAATACTCTTAGACTCCTTTCTGAGGGAGAGAAGTTCATATTTGTGCCATTTCGGATTTATGATGGTAGAAATTCCCGCTGTTTCTGGCTAATGGGCCTAGAATGACCAATCAGTAGTGCTTGGGTTTTGGATGCGTTGAGCTTTAACCCTATATTCTGTGCCTATTTTGATAGGGCACAGATGTCAGTATAGAGATTCTCGATAGTTGCCTTCAGGTTAATTGGTTTTGTATTGATACACAACTGGAAGTCATCGGCAAACATGTGCTATTTGCACTCGAAGCTAAAAAATTTTATCAATGATTGATTATGAGCCAGGAACGGTTACCTAACCTTGTAGCATTATTAATAGAAAGAAAAACTAATATATATTTTAACCACGTAATTGAAAATTTTGGAAGAATAGTATCCAGCATAATTTACATTAATGCAATTTATCTGCTGAAATATCTAATACACAACGACTGCTGTTTCGCTGTTTTGTTATACTTGTACTGGTACCCATAAAATGTTACAATCATGTTTTTCCTGTCCTGTTCTGCGTGTGTTCTTGTTTAAGTGTGTGTTTCTTTATCATGTTTCTAAACTGTTCTCTGTTCTGTATGTTGTCTTGAGTGATTCCCAGTTCTTTAATGTCTTCTTCTATTTCAGTGATTCACTTTGTCTTGTTTTTGCTATTGTTTACTATCTCAAAGATTTTCCTTTTGAGCCTGGTTTTATTC
This sequence comes from Schistocerca americana, assembly GCF_021461395.2. Lineage (NCBI taxonomy): Eukaryota > Metazoa > Arthropoda > Insecta > Orthoptera > Acrididae > Schistocerca > Schistocerca americana. Next base: position 270,352,125 of record NC_060125.1, on the reverse strand, counting down.
ATCCTGCTGATACGTCTACAAAATTTCATCCTTCTCTTTCTAATGGTGTCTGTTATTGTTTATATGTCTTTGTAAATCTCTCTAGTTGGCCTCTTCATCCAAATTCCTTCCCGAAACACTGGTCCATATATTTTCCTCAGAATTTTCCTTTCCTACTTTTCAATCTCTCTGATCTTCGGATAACCATGAATCACTGTAGTTTCTGCAGCATAATGTGCTTCTGGTAGGACTACTGAGTTGTAATGCCTTAGTTTCGCGTCGACAGAAATATATTTCTTACTATAGTGATTCGAAGTGAGCTTATATGCTTTTTGTAATCTGAAGATTCTATCTTTATTGGCTGTTGAATTCAGTCCTGATGCTTGGATTATGTCTTTCAGATATCTGAAGTGGGCAACTTGTGCCACTTTCCCGTATTGAGTAGTAATGTGGAGATTATCTACAGGTTTGTCTTCCACATACCTTGTTTTCTCGTAGGACTTTTGTAGCACAGTTTTCTGTGAGATTTCGTGCAGTTTTTTCAATGGAAGTTTGGCTTCCTCTCAATTGTTCATTAGAATGGCAAGACCGTCCGCAAGAGCCAGACTCGTCACCTTGATTCTCTGCTCTTTTTTAATCCCAAGCTGAATTCCTTTTATTTCCTTTTCCCATGTCGTCACAATTTTTTCCAGAACCATGTTAAACAGGAGGAGGGACATTCCATCTCCTTGGCGAAAACCAGTATGGATATTAAATGCTTCTGATGTTTCTTCTCCCATGAATTTAACTTTGGAGGTTGTATCCGTTAATACCTATGGAATAATTGACCTTGTTTTCCTGTCAATCCTGAACTCCTCGAAAGTGTGGAATAATGTTTGTCTATTGAATCGTAAACGTTTATAAAATCGACAAAAGTTACCATAGTATTTCTACAACTTCTCATTTCCAAAATCGTTTTTAAGTTACAAGTCTGTTCGAAGCAAGATCGACCTATGTCAAACCCTGCCTGATACTCCCCTATTAACTGGTACGCTTATTTTTCTACTCTGTTTAACAGGGCTATGATAGGATTTTGTATATTACGGGGAGCAGTAAGCTTCCGCAGTAATTATTTGGATCAGTTTTGTACTTTGTTTGTGGAGAGGGTGCATTAATTCACATTTACACTCTACAGGTATTTGTTCAGTTTCCCAAATATTTGCTATTGCTCTGTGGGTTGCTTGTATGACATTGTTGTCATTTAATTTCCATACTTCTGCAATGATACTGTCTTCCCCTGGAGACTTGTTGTTCTTCAAAGAATTGATTATTTCCTTTACCTCTTTAAGTGATGGTATATTTGAATCGGGATTACATGTAGGTTTTCCGAAATCTGGTTGTTCTGTCAGAGGCTCGAGTGAAAATATTTAGCTAAAATTTAACAGTTCTTTTTAGGCTTGGTTTCCAGTGATCCTTCAGGCCGGCGAAAGCATATATTAGGTGGTTGATACACAGTTAGGTTTCCTTTGATAATTTTGTAAAAATTTCTGTGGCTGTTCTTGATCAATTCTTGTTCGATTTCTCTAAGCCGCCTTATATCATATCTACGTTTTTCTCTTCGTATTGCCTTGAATGGACTCTTCTGTATTCTCAAAAATTCCTGCCATTTTTCTGTAGTTATGTTGCTACTGAAAGTTTTCCAAGCTTGTATTCTTTCTTCTATTGCTTGATCACATGCACTTTTCCACCATCTGTGTTTTCTCTCTCTTGGAAGTTTGCCAAATTTCATATTGTTTTTCAGTACTTCCGCAAGTTTCTTCCATTTCGTTGCGTTTGATTGTCCAATTCCCTGGAGAGTTTCCCTCTTTTAAGTTTAAGGTATTCTGGATCAATTCTAACCGCTTTGCTCATTAGTGGTTTCTTTCTGTTAGGTTGAAATATAGTTTTCATTTGCAGCAGATAGTGGTCTGACTCAAAAAATTCCCTTTCTTGCTTGTACGTTGAGTATTTCTCTGGTATTCTTTTAGATACGGAAACATGGTCTATATGAAATTCACCCAAAGATAAATTTGATGATTTCATTTTTGTAAGTTTGTTTACAGCTTTAAGGAATTATGTGGACATGATTTTAAGATTAACATTTTCGCAGACCTTTATCAGTCTCTCGCCGTTTTAATTTCTTCCCTTGTTGGCTGTATGAATTCCCGCTGTTTTCCTGATTTTTTTCTCTATGCTGAGTTGTCCATTGAAATCTCCTAACAATTTTCACGTCATGAGTAGGGATTTTATTTCAGGTTTCCTCCAATAGTTCCCAGAAATCATCTATTACCTGTGGATACTTTGTACTCTAATCATTTGTGGGGCACGTGCATTTATCAGTGTGTATGCCTTGTTTCCACATGTTACTGAGATCGTGTACATTCTTTCTGATGTTGAATGGAAGTTTGTTGGTGAATCCATAATTGATTTGTGCACAACAAAAGCTGTGCCAAATTGTTTGGATCCCTTGCTCAGCTGGACTGCAGGTTTTTCTTTGTTGATTTTGAAGTTTTCTGAATCAAAATGATTTTCGTCAGTAAATCGCGTTTCTTGAATCCCAAGAATTGTTATGTGGAATTTTTCCATAGTATTTGTGAGTTGTTTGAATTTACCCACTTTGGAGAGTGTGTTTGTGTTGAGAGTTCCTATGAAGTTTTTCTGTTTTGGTCTTAGAGATTTTGAGAAGCTCCTACTCTTCTGCACATTACGTTCCGGTCCCCCAGAATCCGATGACCAGGAATATTTAGTCTGGAGACTGATGCCTGGGGTAGTGGATTTTTGTCCTTTTGTTCCATCATGCTTCTTTAAGTTGAAACTTGTTATGTGGTGATTTCTTTGAAGATCACATACAGTATTTACGACTTGATCGTTGAGATCAAGAAGAGCATGGAAGCAGCCGCACCAACTAGGTGAATAGACGCCGACCACTACCCGCTGCATTCCAGAACAGACGCTAGTGGACTCGGGGTGCCTCTTCCGCCAGTTCAGCCGTACCGATGATCGTCTTCTCCGCCTTCGCTGCCGTTGAGGTCTTCAGCGCATCCATGCAAGGGGCCCCCACAAGGAACTATCACCCGAGCCAGGTGAACCGACATTTTTTAACGAGGTGTTACGCCTCCCCCTCCTCCTTTTTCAACCGGGCTTGGGACCAGCTTTGAAGGATTACTGTTTAATTTGACAGGGTGGTCAGAAACAGCCTGGAGAGCTCCTAAGCATGTTGCAGAGCAGGTTGTGTTGGGAAATAGCTGGTAAGGAAAAAAATCGATAAGTTTCACGTTTTCTGATTTAATTAGCAATGAACATAGTCAATCAGGCCGTTTCGTGTGACATTTCGAACGGTCAGAGACGTTGTCGTCAGATGTGTTCTTCGTTTGATTTCCTAAAACCGAGGAAGAGAGCAAAACATAAGTTCGACATGTAACGGTACTAAAGGTAGAACCCGAACCCAGTGTCGAACAGTCTCGTACGCAGTCATTTACGGTATGGGAACTATCGACGCTAATCCTATCCCGCGGGCCAATTGAATTTGCGCACAACGACGTGATTGGCTAACTGCAACGCTAATTAACTCGGAAGAGGCAAAATGTATCGAATTTTTTTTCTTAACAATTTTTTCTCAATGCAATCTACTCTGAAATAACTTTATAAGTTTTTCAAACTGTTTTTGTTTATCGTCTTATTTTGTATGAATTTAATGTGTGTTTCTTTTGTGCACACGTATACTATTTTTAATGGAACAATACCTGTTGACATCAACAAACTAAAAGTCGGATAAATTATAAATGACAGTGGTGTTTCTTGTAGGATTGTAGTGGCCGGCCTTTGTAGCCGAGCGGTTCTAGGCCCTTCAGTCCGGAACCGCGCTGTGCTACGGTCGCAGGTTCGAATCCTGTCTCGGACATGGATGTGTTTGATGTCCTTACGTTAGGTACGTTTAAATAGTTCTAAGTAGTTCTAAGGTATGATGACCTCAGATGTTGTCCCATAGAGCTCCGAGCCATTTGAAACATTTTTGATTGTAGGGCGAGTCATTTACGAGATACCGTACTTTGGGAAGTTCCCGCACAGGCACCTTTTGTGCCATTCAGCCTGCGTTGTTGCTAGGTGTGCTGTTATGTTTGCTCATCCGTGTGCTTTTGTGTTCCCTGAGCGCATTGCGACTTTCTAGTCACTAAGAGTGTGACTTTCCAAGCAGTAGGCAATGAATGGACGACGGGATATACCAGTGCAGAAAAAGCCTTTATCTTCATGGTGTATGGAGAGTAAAGAATGCAGCAAGATATCCCAGTAGACGTCAAATATCGCGGTAATTACTTATCAACCTCTTCCACACTTAAACAAAGTCCGCCCCTGGTAGCTGAGCGGTCAGCGTGACGGAATGTCTTACTTAACGGCTCAGGTTCGATTCCCGGCTGTGTCGGAGATTTTCTCCGCTCAGGGACTGGTGTTGTCTTTCTCATCATCGTTTCATCCCCATCGACACGCAAGTCTTGCTCCAGGCGAACGGTCTACCCGACGGGAGGCCCTAGCCCTACGGCATTTCCATTTTACCTATACAACGTGACAAGACGAAAGAAGTGACGACATAAGAGGAGCAAATTAATGTGCTTGCTGCTGTTGCATTTGATCCGCATGTTAGCTCCTGCGCAATCGCACAAGGAAGTGTATGAGTCGGGCAAGTGTTTCACGCATTCTCCATCAACACAGGTTCCATGTCTATCGCATCTCTATCCATTAAGAGCTGAATGTCAGTGATTAGGGGAATAACTTCTCTACATGGGGATTAAGACAAGATACTCCAGGTGCATCATATATCTTGTTTAGTGATGAAGCCACATTTACCAATTACGACCAAGTAAACCGCCTAAACATGCGCTATTGGTCTGTTGACAATCCCCATTTGCTTCTTCAGATGGAACGTCGGCGTCCATGGAGTGTAAACCTGAGGTGCAGGGTAGTGAACCGGCAGCTTATAAGCCCGTTTTTCATATTCGGAAAACTGAAAGCATACAAGTACCGAAGGCTCCTAACATACCATATTCCACGGATTCTAGAAGCCGTTCCTTTGGAGAGTAGGAGGAACCGGTGGTACCGACATGATAGCAGGCCAGCCCATGGCGCTCGAAATAATACTGTATATCTTCACGAATAGTTTCCAAGTCGTTTGAATGGACACAAAGGACCTATCACTAGGCTGGCCTGTTCCCCGGATTTGACGCCTGTACGCTATTTTCTGTGGGTAAAGTTGAAAGAGGCTGCCTGCAACGGTACACATCTACACCCGATGATATGCAACCGTGTATTACTGCAGCCTGCTAACATCTCCGATGAAATACTAGCCCGAGTATAGCAGTCGTCCCACACCAGGCTGGAAGCGTCCACTGACGCTGCCGGTGGTCATTTTGAACACAACCTGTGATCGTCAAATGTCTCGTTACTGGTCAGAATACACATAACTAGTGTTTGCACTTGCATTGTTCTTGAGAGTGTGGTGCCACAGGTATTGAACAAGTCTCGGTGAATGATCATTTCAAAATACGACATCTCGTAAATGAGATGCACTAGAATCCTGCAACAAACATCATAGACATTTATCCTACTTTTGGTTTGTTAATGTGAATAGGCGCTGATTTCATTTATAAAAGCGCATGTTTGCACAAAAATGCGCTTCATATGTAATTTTACAGTGTCTTTGTTAGCTGATAATGCGAGCCCGTGACTAAAAATCTATTCTATGAAAACAGCACATCAATATCGTTTTCAATTTCCTACATATTTGCAGAGAAAGGTGTGGGTGATTCACTCGTATTTCTGTAAGCCTTACAGTAAAAATTATACATTCATGTTCAGAGAAAACAGAACACCTTGAACGACTAGAGACAGGACGTTCGTATTCACATGTACATTAGTACGACGGTTGTTTTTTAAGTAAGGGGCGTTCGCGCGCATAGTCCCGTAGTTCGCGCGGACGCCGCAACAAGCCACCGCGCCACTTGCCGGCATCCTTCCCGTTCACGCTGATGCAAGTGGCAGCTCTGTAGCTGACGTGTACGCATCGCTGTGCTACTTTATAATGTTTACGATTATTGAATCGCCCGCCGCGTGTCAGATACGGTCAGTGATACGTTTTTTGACCGCGAGAAGCCTATCAGCTGCAGAAATTCATCGTCAGTTAACAGAAGTTTATGGCTTGAATGCAGTGAGTGAAGGTAAAGTGCGTCAATGGGTTAGAGAGTTTAAAAATGGCCGTCAAAACGTCCATGACGAAGAACGCTGATGCCGGCCGTCTGTGATCACTGATGATTTGGTAGCTGCAGTCAACGCAAAGATTCGTGAGGACAGAAGATTCACAATTTCCACTCTTTCTTTGGAATTTCCACAAGTTTCAAGATCGGTTTTGTACAAAATTGTGTCTGAAAACCTAAACTTTAAGAAACTGTGTTCTCGGTGGCTACCCAGACTCCTCACAGAGGACCACAAATGGAAGATATTTGCCACTTCATTGGACTTTTTGATTCGTTACGAGGAAGAAGGGGATGACATGTTGAGTCAAATTGTCACTGGAGATGGAACATGGGTATCCCATATCACTCCAAAAAGCAAGCGACAATCGATGGAATGGCGACACACAACCTCACTCGTCAAGGTCAAAGCCAAACAGATGTCAAAGCGCAAGATAATGGCAACTGTGTCCTGGGACCGGCGCGGTGTTTTGCTAGTGGACTTTATGCCACGAGGATCGACAATCAACTCAGATGCCTACTGTGCAACTCTAAAGAAGCTCCGCAGAGCAATTCAACATAAAAGGCGCGGCATGCTGACAAAAGGAATTTTGCTCCTGCACGATAACGTTAGGCCTCACACCTCTCAAAAGACTCGGGATTTGATTGATTCTTTTGGCTGGGAAGTGTTGGACCATGCACCATACAGCCCCGACCTTGCTCCTAGCGATTTTCACCTTTTCCGGTACCTGAAACACCATCTTGGCGGGCAGCGCTTCAATGACGACGATGAAGTGAAAGCAACCGTGAACTCTTGGCTGTCGTAGCAGGCGGCCGAATTCTTTGAAGAGGGAATTAAAAACTTAGGTGTACGGTATGACAAGTGCTTAAATAAACAAGGCAACTATGTAGAAAAATAGGTAAAAGCGTGTAGAATCAGAAAATAAAAGTTTTTTTACAAAAGTATTTGTATCTTTTTTTAAAAATAAAAACGGCCCTTACTTAAAAAACAACCCTCGTACGTTCTGCAGATGTTATTACCACATTTTCAGTCTCCTCGCTTCAACATATGTCCTGTTGCTTAGTAGGCACAGGGTCCGCCATGGGTCCTGATAACTTGTTCCATGCACGATGGCATCGACGCGTATAAGATGCGAATGACATCCTGTGGTATACCCAGTCATGCTGCATTTATCTGGTTCCAAAGTTCATCTGCGATGGTTGGCACCGGGTGACAGCGGTGCACCCACCGTTTCATCATATCCCACACATTTTTGACAGGCGACAAGTCTGGTGATCTGGCGGGCGAGGGAGAAAGGCTGACATCCTGTAACACCAACAAGGCACGTGTTCATGCAGCAACATGTTGTTATGCGATGTCTTGCTGAAAAATGGCGTCTGCGGTGTTGTGCAGAAAGGGTATGGCTACGGGTCTCAGGATTTTATATATGTAAGGTCACACTGGTCACAGTGCCCTGAACATGCACCAATTGTGATTTGTGGCTTTACCCAACAGCACCCTGAACCACAAGGCCTTGATTTGGATCTACATGTCTTGTACGAATGCAGTCACTGTGATGCCGCTTCGCCTGTCTGCGGCGAACCAAAATGTGGCCACCATTTTGCCGGCCGAAGTGGCCGAGCGGTTAAAGGAGCCACAGTCTGGAACCGCAAGACCGCTACGGTCGCAGGTTCGAAACCTGCCTCTGGCATGGATGTGTGTGATGTCCTTAGGTTAATTAGGTTTAAGTAGTTCTAAGTTCTAGGGGACTTATGACCACAGCAGTTGAGTCCCATAGTGCTCAGAGCCATTTGAACCATTTTTTTTGGCCACCATTTTCAAACAAACAGAATCGGGATTTGTCTTAAAACACTGTCTGATGCCATTTATGTCCCCAGTGACGTCGTTCCATACACCATTTCCTGGTATGTTTCTCACATTCGTCAAAGTTAGGTGGAGAAGTGGACAACGCAAGCGTAATCCATGCCGTAATAAACGGTGACGGACTGTCAACCCTCATAATCCACGATGTGTTACACTGTTCGACTGTTGCGCCAGAGCCAAGGAGAACGCATGTCTATCCTGCAGATCGAATGAGTTTTCAACCTTCTAGGTCGTGGTCTGGGGTCGTGATCTGACCCTTCTCGTCATGTACCATGGCCTTTCGTGAACCATTCTGCACACACCGGTTGCAATGCCGAAACACCATCCCAAGCAGCAATTTCCCGGATGGATCCGTCACATCTCTCATGCCAATAATGCGTCCTCTTTCAAACTCACTGATTTTACGGTATTTTTCGCGCATACGTCTGCGAGGCATCCTGCACGTTTGCTCATGTTACAGTGACGTGTTACCTTTCGTTTAGCCGGCCGCGGTGGCCGAGTGGTTCTATGCGCTTCGGTCTGGAACCGCCTGACTGCTACGGTCAAAGGTTCGAATCCTGCCTCGGGCATGGATGTGTGTGATGTCCTTAGGTTAGTTAGGTTTATGTAGTTCTAGGTCTAGGGGACTGATGACCTCAGATGTTAAGCCCCATATTGCTCAGAGCCATTTGAACCATTTTGAACCTTTCGATAGTGACAACGAGAGTCGCTGGCACATTTTATCGGTGGGTAGTGTTGCGACGCGATATCGATGTTGACCGCGAACTCGCGGGCCGACATGTTTCAAGCTCTAATCGTATCTACAGAATATATTAATTGACACGTACTGTAAATATAAAGGTGCTATATCCAGTCGTTCAAGGTGTTATGTTTTTTTTTCGGATCATGAGTGTATATCACAGTGTCTTTTAATATCTACAAGATAACTTTACACACTTCAGGACTATGGTAGATGTAGCTGGTTTTCCAATTTTAAGTGAATAGCGTAACTCCACCATTTAATATCCACTTGCAGTGAATAACATATACCACTGTCTATTCTTTGCTGTGAATAGTAAATTATTTTTTTATCCCTGTAGCCATGTTAGCTAGTTGGTGGGGTTGCCATATTTAGGCATCCAAGAAAACCCCGTAAGAGCAGAAAATGGGAATGAAAGGCATACTCAGGCCTCGTAACCTAATACGGCCAGCGTCGAAAAAGAAAACAATATGTAGCCGAGTGAAGCTGATAAGAAAGAATATAGGAGAGGCCTGACACAAGTACATGGAAGTAATATCAGATGCAGCTATGGGTCCATGAGGTTGGGACCCAGATACTCCCAACACAGGAGCCACCTATGGAGGACCACACTTTATCTGGAGTCCCGCCAGATGAAGAGATGAAGAACCTGGATTTGGTAACTCTACTGGAAGCATAACCTCCACCAGAATAGCCCAGTGGGGAGCCACCTGTGGGGGAACACACTTTATGTGGAATCCGATCAGCTGAACAGCCTGGCCTTGGTGAAGTATAGCCCCTGCTAGAATAGCTCAGTGGGGAACCACCTACAGGAGGCAACACTTCATCTGGAATCCACCGGCTGAACAACCCGGCTTTGGTGATCCTGCCAGAAGCATAGCCCCCACCAGAATAGCTCATTTGGGAGCCACATACTTTATCTGGAATCTCACCAGCTTAAATAGCTTGCTTTGGTGACCCTACTGGAAGTGTATTCCACGCCAGAATAGTGGATCACTGAGATACAGACCTCTCCACCACCAAGATGATAGTGCATGGGAAGGATAGGCATTCTGAAACAAGTACAACAGGAGAGTTTGAAGGACAATTTCATTAGAGCTAGTAAAAAAAGAGAGAAAATGGATCTGGAGTGTGCAGAAGCTGTTATATTCATGACACAAACTGATATTCCTAAAGACTTCTGTGTTAGATGAAGCAAGGCACAGTAACTGGAACGCAAACATAGACAAAGCTGAAGGTGAAGAAGTAATAATGTGAACGCAAATAATTATCGACTGGTACTACTACTTGCCCTATTGAAAAAGAAATTAAAATTGCAGTGAGCGAGATAACGAACTCATTAAAATTTCTAAAATTCAATGTATACAGTTTGTGCTTTTTGGCTTTTTCTTATTATACAAGCACATACTTATTGCTTTTTCCTAGTCTATGATCTGGGCTTCACAGAAACAGGCAGCGATGGAGTAATAGCGGGAGAGTAATCGAAATAACTAACGCAATCTGTCGCTCACGATCTGAACTCTTCAACTCCAGTAGTATCTTAACTTGCGTCAATATTAAGAATGTCCTTTGCTTTACAAAAAAAGTTTCGACGTAGTGCGCAGATACTTCATGGCATTATTTATTTTCAAACAAATGCATTAACATTACACAGATTACAAATATTTTTGCTAATAATAGCAACATAGAAAACGCATTCAGGGAAAATCTGCACTTTGCTCTTTACTACTAGACAGGAAGTAGAACCTTAGTCATTCTGTAAGGCAGTTAGAGCGTTCATCTGGAAAACACCACATCCTCCACCATAAGAACTACTCGCTCTTCAGTTCAGAGACAAACGGTACCTCCACGGCATGTGCTGTACTCGTACTTACATTTTGGCGTTATTTTCAGATTACTGTGTCAGTACTTATTTGAAGGCTGGTTCCTAATAGAATTTCTCTCATAAATATGTGAAGACGGTTCTGATGCACTCTTTTCTGCAAGTTACATGAAAAAAAGCATGTTTTTTTTTTGTTTGTTGTTCCTGATACCTTCAGTATTCCCATTATTTTATCAAATAATTTTCTTTTACCCATCTAATGCCTTCCCTAACTCCACTACATAAGCCGCTGACAACATGCTCGACTGCTCGCTCTTCAATTAGCAGGTGCACAAAAGAGGGAAGAGCGTGGCCAAATACTATCTTCCTGCGTTCTAGCACCCTTCTACCCTACAACCCTCCTCCCGTCACTACCGTCACTACTTTCCTTAACCCAGTCACACCCCATCCAAAAGCACATTTTATCCCTTAATATGTCTCCATTGCACTCACATGTGGTACACACGTTTAGTATTTGGTCTCGACACTCTTCACGTAACAACCAACATTATTTTATAGCATTAAACCACTATTTTTAATAATCGGCGTCTTTTCAATCCCCTGCACTGAGCAAACTCTTAGTCCTAGAGAAAAACTGAAATGGACACCTTACTTGGGAAATGGAATATGATTTCATTTTGTGCCGTGACACATGCTCAGTAGAGACCGTGGCTTTATAAATGAAGGAAATTTAAAATGTTTCATTTTTTGCTGTGACACGCTCTCATTATAGATTGTGGCTTTTGAATTATTCAAGAAGAACTTAAAAATATGACCTCCGAACAGCAGCTCCCCATCTTATGCTGATCCCCCGCCGGTCTCAAGTTTTAGCATTTCATACTTGGGAACTCCTGCTGTCACTACACAAAAGTTTGCGACTACATGAATACTTTCCTTTATTCTTCCTTCGTTGACTGGACTAAATACTGGAGACGTTACAGTGCTCCAGAGAGGAGACTGGATCTTGGTATCTGCAGTAGTTACGACCAGCTGCTTTTTGCGTCACGCCCTTTGGAGCCAGTCACCAGTCGCTCTATCTTTTCTCAGTTTCAGCTCGTCCGTGACGTTGCACCGCCCGGAACTGACTCGGATGCTTACCGTCTAGGACGAGACGGAAACCTTCTGCTCTCGATAGCACCCATTATACTCACACGGACGACTTCTAACATCGAACAAAAGAAAGACTTTGTTTCTGCTGAAGCGGAAGAAGTGCCGTGTTTGTCTCTTTTATTGGTTCCTCTGCCTTCGTTCCTCTGCAGCTCGCCTCGGGCGATATACGACACAAGTAATGGCGCACGCGTCACTCCTCATTTCTTTTCTGTTCCGGTGCCATCATATACTGAGATCTTTTAGCGTACCGGTACGTCTCTCCTGCTCTCGACGTCTGTGGAGGCCTTTTAGACGTTATAAAATTATTTTTGCGGACGTTTACTTGTCAGATGGTGTTAAATATAGCACTATGATCAATGGAACAGAAATAATAATGATGTGGTCTACAGTAGTAAAAAAGAATATCTAGGAAAGAATTTATTAATATATGACTATGAAGTTTTTACGAGATATAATACTAACGATTGTCATTCACTGTAATTTGGATAACGCGTTATTATTAAATTTGTTTTACATCCTGCATTAAAATTACTTTGATGAACGATACAACACCTACAGATTGGTTAAATTATAGTTAATCAGTACCTTGGAAGAACAAATAACCAAAATAAGCTTTACCTTCAATAATATGGGAGGTCTTATAGCTCATTCAACAATAACCTCATCCACAATCTGGAAACCCCTTTCTCAGATTAAAGAACTTCATTTATTTTCGTAGAGATATATTCTGTCTATGCAACTAATTGAAGGCAGTTTGTTTATTGGCATAAGTGTTTCGCGTCTTTTATTTCTGAAGCATCACCAGTGACGATTTCTGTTAGCTCATTTGTGTGGTCCTCGAGATGTGTTCATTAGTCTCCATGCTCCAGCTGGTCGATTTACAGTGTTCTTTCACCCGCATTTGATTCAAAACGCCACATACATCACTTGCACTTTTTTTTTTTTTTTGTTCAGCATGGGCTAACAGCGCTGGAAATTGCCACTGAAGATGCTTCACAAATAAAAGAACCGAAACGCGTATGGCAATAAACAAACTCCACTTAGTCAGTTGCGTAGGTGGAGCATACCTCAACGAATTTTGAAGCGAGTGAAGGACGACGGAAAACAGAAGAAATGACTTCAATTATTTATCACAAAAATGTCACTGGCACATGAAACCCCAACCCCAAGAAAAGGAAAAAATCACCTCAGATAACAGAATCTCTCTCCTTGTTCAGATAAATGTAACCTGGAAACGTCAGTAACTCAGACGTCACTTTAAGGAAGACACACACTAAATATATACACTAATCTACTTCCAGTCAGCTATAAATGCACATCATTGTTATCAGACGCGTAAGGTGAGTTATCAAATGAGTTTCTGGGTACCGGGGAAATCTGTTGTTACACTAAGTGGTTTCCATTACAGCTATCCGTAAAATTTTTACATATGCTGCCTGGCAACCACGACAAGAAGCAATAGAGAGTGTCAAAGGAGGAAAGAGGACCGGTAAATTTCAAGAGCATTTTGTGATTCCACCTGGATGTTACTGTCATCGATTGCTATGCGAAGTCGTTTCCATCTATAAAGTTATTGCTCTATGGAGCCAACATAAATATTTCTTCTGGTCTTGATATTTAATTTTATTCACTAGATTTCGAAATATGTGCCGTCCAAATTTTACACGTATATCTATCTGAAAATAAGAGTTTCAATGTTTCTTTGTATATCTCTATTGTAACAGAGTCCGTTACGACCATTTAAATCGAGCAGTCGAGGGTTAGGGATCAGTGGGAAGACATGACGATTTTTGGCGTGACGGCATGACTGGCGAAATGGCTTTCGTGTATGGCGACGCTGGCTTTCGTGTGTGAGGACGCGCTAAAAGATTTAAAATCATATGTCAGCCATAGCTATGTGTTATTCAGAATGGCATTGACTAAACTGTGAGGTGTGCTTTTACTTCTGAATGAAATATGTCAGTTCTCGCGTGTGAAACGGACGCAAATCGGCAGGTCGCTGGTGAAGCAATGAATGTGCACAGTACTCGACTACAGTGTTGCAGAGACCGTGCTTTGATGTTAATAAGCCTTGAAATGCGTCGTGTTGCTCAAGTGAAAACAAACTTCCACGCGTGACGCGGAATAGAACACCAAACAAATAAATTCACTTCTTAAATACGTCAGTGGCGAGTGTTGGAAACTGGACACACTCTGTACCTGCAGTTTCACATCACCAAACTCCCGACAACAGCTGTGACACCAGGAGAGTTGGTTTACTGCCTGCAGATTTTATGATTCCTTTCCATTACGTCTTCAGGCAATAGTGCCATATACAGAGTGTAACTACAATCCCTTTACAGAGTTTGAGGACAGGTTCATTAAACGAAAACAAGAAAAAAATGGCCAGTAAACAAGGGCTCTAAAATGCATACCTTAAGATCGTTGAGCACTTGTTCAATAGAAGACATTTATTTCAAACCTGTAAAGATATGCGCATTTCAGAGCTTCTGTTTTCTTGACAAGTTTTCTTGTTTTCGAGTAAGGAACATGTCCTCAAAGTCTGTCAAGCGAATTTAGTTACACTCTTTAGAAAGACTTAGCAGTGTCCAAATTGCATTCTAAAGTGATAGGATAGAAAACAGAAAACTGCACTACTTTTCACATGCAAAATGCCAGTGGGAATAATATATGGTTTCTTTCCATATATTTTGTCGTATTCGATGGTCAATGCGACTGGAAAGTTTTTTGTTACAGGCATCTGGGCTGGGCAGACTCCTGTTTTTCATTTTTATTTCACTTAATTGGGAGACAGCCTGTTTCGGTAATCCATTTTGAAGCAAAGCATGCGCTGTACCGTGTGTAAGATACACAGGCGAGTTGGTGTGCCGGGACTTACCTCAGATCACTGCTAGCAGCGCCACATCACCTTAACGTGTCTGCGCGTAGCGCCCAAGTATTTGACCGCAATTAAGGATGAAATTAAAGGTCAGAATTTACGTTTGAGACTTTTTTATCACATATGTTTTTAGGAAAAATCAAAAGTGCTGAGAGACCAGCTACCTCTTATAGTTTTTGGGTAATTAAGTAAAAACCAATTTTGTAACTAAAATGTACCCAATTGTAGTAGATTAAGTACCTGTAATTTTAATGATAGAGAATTTTGTTTAAAGCTGATGATAAAACCTAGCAATTAGTAGAGCTATACTAAATTTTAGAGTTTTAGTTTTAACAACAGCCAATACAACTTCTAGTAAAGATGTGGTTCAGACATAAATATCTATCTGTAGTTCTAGTATAAAAATTCTAGAAGGCAAAGTTTTCACTTAAGTGAGCATAAACTTTTTCTTGGCCTTCAAACAACTTACCTGAATAAATGTAAAAATTAAGAAATTCCTAAATTGGTTAAAATGGCTCTGAGCACTATGGGACTTAAAATCTGAGGTCATCAGTCCCCTAGAACATAGAACTACTTAAACCTAACCAACCTAACGACATCACACACATCCATGCCCGAGGCAGGATTCGAACCTGCGACCGTAGCGGTCACGCGGTTTCAGACTGTAACACCTAGAACCGCACGGCCACTAGCGGCAGGCCATTTCTGAATTAATTTATACCTATGATATTAAAGATTATGTGTCCGTGAAAGCGGTCGTTCGGAGGTAGCTGCAGTATGCAGGAAGCCGTACACAAGAGATGTTTCCTCGGCCGTCCGATCCGGTTCAAATGGTTCAAATGGCTCTGAGCACTATGGGACTCAACTGCTGAGGTCATTAGTCCCCTAGAACTTAGAACTAGTTAAACCTAACTAACCTAAGGACATCACAAACATCCATGCCCGAGGCAGGATTCGAACCTGCGACCGTAGCGGTCTTGCGGTTCCAGACTGCAGCGCCTTTAACCGCACGGCCACTTCGGCCGGCGTCCGATCCGGCACCTATATAAATACAGCCCGAGAGGCGGTAGGAAGGTTCACTTCGCATGTTTGTTAAACGTCAGATCGCGCTCTGCCTCTGATGACGTCAGAGCCCGACTGTGACAAATCGCGTATTTGCGGTAAATACGGATATTGGTTCAAATGGCTCTGAGCACTATGGGACTTAACATCTGAGGTAATCAGTCCTCTAGAACTTCGAACTACTTAAACCTAACTAACCTAAGGACATCACATACATCCATGCCCGAGGCAGGATTCGAACCTGCGACCGTGGCGAACGCGCGGTTCCAGGCTCAAGCGCCGAGAACCGCTCCCCCACTCCGGCCTGCTAGTCAGGGAGGAAAGACAATCTGGTAGGAACGTAGCGTCGAGGTCACCTCTGAACTGCTAACTGAGCTGCTCGAATAGCAAGATTTACTTTAAACTGAACAATGTGAAATTACAAGTGTTGTACGTGACAAACTGTACTCAATATGAGATGTATCTTGAACTTTATACTTTCATTTAAAAATCATAGTCCTGATCCCGCTAAGTAGAAGGAGAATAGAAACTTTTCTTTCAGTGGGCTGGACCAGAATGTGACCGTGCAGACTGGAAACTAAGGTCGGTATGTTTACCTTCGCTTTCTGGCTGACCACAGAATTAGTTGCCAGGCTCGCGTGAGAAAGACGGCGAACTGTAATAACAACCAAGGTCAACCATCAGATAAATATTACCCACCGCCTCACACTTTGTATTGACAATATGCGTATGTTTTCCCTCAGTTTATCTTGCGCCAGATGTATATCACTGTAAATGTTAGTCTATCCCCATAGTGTACCGTTAGTATTTGGGGAATTTAAATGATTTTGTTGCTTTTATATTTTCTATATCAATGTTCCATTGAACAGACTTTTCCCTACTTTGCTTGCTGGCGGGTTCTTTAATTTTAATTCAGATTAAATTAGCATTCCACTGTGGGTACGATTTGAGTGACCACACAACGCAACTCCGCGCATGCGTGACAGTGCGGTATTTCCGTGCATTATTCTCCTACCTGTCAGCACACGCTATGCTGTAGGCTGGACCGTCCCGCACACGTGTTTCCTCCGCAGCTTCCGTAAGCACTGTTTATTATTTGAGGTGTTAAAAAATTTCTCAGTTGTTAATGAGTAATAATGATTTATCAGCGGGATGCTTTTATAATTTCATTCGGTTCTTAGTATCTCTGTTTATTGTAGGTTATGTCTTGCATGTAGTCCTCTGTCAAGGGTTGACGGTTACGCTTTTAGCTATGATCAGAATGAGAATGGGAGACATCTGTGTTTCATTGAGGGACGGCTTTCATGTCTAAAAATAAGTCCGTGGTCTTTCTGTCGTTATTTACATATAAATAAAATTGGTCATGCAGTTCAGCATATGAAGTTTTACAAAAAGGTTTTAGCACATTCTTTAGGTTAATAGTCTGGCTCTTGACGATGTTACTTTACGGTTACGAAACTAGTTGTGCAACAATAGGAAATCAGTAAATATTCTCGCGGCCACTGTTGCAGTTCTTTATCATTCAAATGGCTCAAATGGCTCTGAGCCCTATGGGACTTAACATCTGAGGTCATCAGTCCCCTTGAACTTAGAACTACTTGAATCTAACTAACCTAAAGATAACACACACATCCATGCCCGGGGCAGGATTCGAACCTGTAAGCGTAGCGGTCGGGCGGTTCCAGTCTGAAGCGCCTAGAACCGCTCGGCCACTACGGCCGGCTCATTCAAATGGATTTCTACAGCTGTGGTTATCCCACTCGCCAAGTGATGTGTCTATTTTTTTGTAATATTATATCATCATGTTCTTATCTGTTAACCTCCTATCCAGTATGCCATGTTGGAATCCATATTAATTGTCTGATCCCGTATGTTGCAGTTTGGGAGCTGATGGGATAAGGGGATATTGTGAAACGTCCCCTAAGAAAAATTAGTGAAATACTGTGCTGGTAAACCCCTTACGTTATTTGATTTTCAAACAGCTGGGCAAAACTGAACGTACTCAGACATTTCTCTCTTTACTTATTCTGATCATCACTAAACTGACATACAATATTTTTAGTGCAACGCAATCTGACTTTTAAAAATCCATACAAAAGAATGGCCCTGACTAACAATAACCTATACCTTTCATGAATCACTTACTTCACAAAAATCTTCGTCACTCAAACTACTGCAATACTGCCAGCTAAATAAAAGATTCTAACTACTGAAGTCACTAACTACTGATAGGCATATTTAGCAAATGAAAGATTTTGATAAAGAGCAAACAATATATATATATATATATATATATATATATATATATATATATATATATATATATATAAATCAGTTCATGACATCCAGTCTTACAAATTTACTGTCTCTGATAGACACACGTCCAGATCATCCGCTCTCAAAACTCCGCCATCTCGGCTCACCTCCAGCTGCGCAACGCTACGCGCTGTTAACAGCCGACTGCCCAACACTAAAATAGCGACTATTTCAACAATGCCCACCAGCCACATACTACACACTGCACAGCCAGTGATTTTCATACAGAGCGCTAAGTGACGTTACTAACATAAAAACCTAAACAGCCTGCTTACAATTGTACAGGTAATTCAGTACGTAAAGGGAGACGAGAATATAACATTAATGGGGGACTGAAATGTGGTGGCAGGCGTGTGATTAGAAGAAAGGCTTACTGGTGAATGTGGGCTTGGTAGTGGGAATGAGAGTGGAGGACGACTTACCGAGTTCTGTAACGAACGTCAGCTAGTAACAGTGAATAGTCTATTCAAGAATCGCAAGAGAAGGGATATACTTTGCAAAAGTGAGGAAACTCGCTAAGATTCCGAAATCAGTTAAAGGATTGTAAGACATATTCAGTAGCAGATATAGACTTGAATCACAATTTAGTAATGGTGGAGAGTAGGCTGGAGTTAAAGAGAGTAGTCACCAGGAATCAATGCGCTGAGAGGTGTGATGCGGAAATAGTGAAGAATGAAAAGATGCACCTGAAATTCTCTGAGGCTGTAATGAATAATTCAGCAAGCAGTCCAGTTGAAGAGGAAGGGAGATCTCTGAAAAGGGTGGTCACAGAAGTTGGAAAGAAAGGTATAGGTTAAAAGAAGGTAACTGCAAGAAAACCGTGGAACAGAAATGATATAAACTGTTTATAGTGCACAACAACCAGCAAGAAATCTGTTTTAAGTTATTTTGTTATTTTGTGTATAAAGTACGGTTACCGATTTCGAGTTTTTCACAATTCGTCATCAGACGGTTTTTTTATGCTTTCATAAATGGGTGCGCCACCTATTTGCGTTTCAATGAAACTTGTATGAAATGTCAATCTGGCGCATTTGTTTCTGCAGTTTTCTTGCAATGATATACATTCTCAAGGATGTTTGTATCTTCACAGCCACAAACGTTGCATTGAATTATAGGCAAAATTCTTTCAGTCACAAAACACATTTTCAGTGTGCACGTGTCCTGATTTAGTGATTCACAACATACGAAAACAAATACACAGTTTGCGAGGTACATGAGTGTTAAAGATGCTGCAATTAAATGATACACAGATATGCCAGTTGTTTGGAAAGTAAGCTTAAAATACTTTTATGTCATGTTTACAAACTGTTTTGCATTAAATCTAGCGCATTAAATGCATACAGGAACAATAAATACATGGGATTTTATGAATTATATCACTACATTTTTTTATATAATGACAGAAATACTAAAGTGGGCAAGAAGTGAGTAAATCTTTATGTGCTATCTGAACATCAATGGTGATAATACATCATAATTTATTAGTATTTAGTGCCAGAAATAATACTGACTATTGTAGGTATATACAGTATAATAATACTAGTTAATTCGTCTATAGATAAGTCTACAAATATTATTTATTTAGTGCCAGAAATAATACTGACTATTGTAGGTAGATACAATATTATAATACTAGTTATTTGATCTGTAGATAAGTCTACAATTATTATTTATGTTGGAGTTTTGAGATTACATTCAAAGAACATCTCGATGCCTTAGGGATTCGAAAATTAAACATATCTACAATTGCAGAAGAAAACCATTCAGTGACAAACATGAAAGCAACATGAAAACATTATGTTTAGCAGAAAAAGGACCCACTATGTGTATATTAGAGGAAATAGAAATACATACACACAAAAACACTCCCCTGAAACTATCTTTAACGAGCAGACTTAACTGGCTAACACTTTCCTGAAAAACTTCTACAGTGTTCTTTCTCTTCTCCAATGTATCAATTTGAGGTAAGAGTCCTGGTACCGGAAACGAACGAATCGGAAGTTGTAAGCGAAAACCGTTGTGATACTTCTGACAGTGGACTACATATACTGGTGCTTTTGTTGCTAAGACTGCACGGTAGGCAACTTTCAGAGGTGGCTGTATGGACCAACACAAAAAATGTGCAGAAAATATGTGCTGTAAAAAAAGAGCTATGAGCAATTGTTTGATAGAGGAGACGTGTTTCACAGTAGCGAAGATGAAGAAGTGGTCATAGTTCGTCAGGTACACATTTGAGAGTTTATGTTTACTAGACAGTTTTTCCTTGTGTTGGTCCACATAACCACCATTGAAAGTTGCCTACCCTACAGTCTTAGCAATAACAGTATCAGTATATATATTCCACTGTCAGAGGTATCATAACGATTTTCGCTTGTAATATTTCGACTCGTTCGTTAACGGTATAGGGGCCTTACCTCAAATTAATACAATTTATTATCCTCTATCATCCTAGAAAGTTTGTAACGTCATCACCGAATCACCCTGTACATCCATACATTTACAGGTGCCGCCAACTAATACTTTGACGCTCTGTAGCATCATTGGATGACGTTTCCGGTCATGGGTTTCTATGTAAAACTTGATCTAATAAGTCCTCTGAGAAACCTCTGAAAGTGTGTAACATGAATTGTGAAACACCCTGTATATACGTGTTGTTTAGTGCGTTCTCTGGAGAGCAGGAATTTTATACTTCAAAACGAGCTACGTAAAATATGCTAGGCCACAAGATTACGTAAGCTACTGCTGCATAGTATCCCTAAAAAGAGATTACGACGTGATCATCCTGAGATAAAACACCTGAGTCGTGACCGGAACAAGACGGATGTTGTGGATACTAATGAAGGACATTAGCAAAAAGCAAGAAGTAGGAAACAAGACGATATATCCTGAAGATAGACGACCCCGGATGAAAGAAGAGGCAAGAAAGAAGACGAAGCGTAGCCAGTTGAGAAGTTCAAGAAAAGAAGACACATTTCCTTGGTACAAGTGGAGTTTCCGGATCAGCGCGTCGATCGTTCAGCAAAATCGAGCAGTTGCCCACGCTACGTGTTGGTGCCTCAGCAACGTGCAGCTGACGCGGAGTAACTTGCAGCTGAAGCTGATCAAAAAATGGTTCAAATGGCTCTGAGCACTATGGGACTTAACATCTGAGGTCATCAGTCCCCTAGAACTTAGAACTACTTAAACCTAACTAACCTAAGGACATCACACACATCCATGCCCGAGACAGGATTCGAACCTGCGACCGTAGCGGTCACGCGGTTCCAGACTGTAGCGCCTAAAACCGCACGGCCACACCGGCCGGCATTAAGTTGATCAATTTGCCACTTACGCCGTACAGAGAGGCAGGCGACGCACATCGCCGCGTAGAAACAGTAACTGACTCAGGCTCTCTCAACGACGCACCCCAATGCAGACAATAAATAGATGTGGTGAGTCAGATTAATAGCTGGAATGTTAATTAGTGTTCTTTAGAAGGTGTATGTAACTGTGGCAACATTTTTTTAATTCTCTATTCAGACAAACTAAATCAATAGCACACATAGAACGGTACTGTTAGAATCAACTATTAAGTTATCACTGGCAGTTCAATGGTTGGTGGATCGTAAATTTAATACAAGGATTTAATGAGCACAATAAGTCACCATGGGCATCGGTGTCAGACTATGCCAGTATGGTGAAGGATATAAAAGAGACATCTTCAACTTTAGGGCTCTCAACAAGGGAAGTGTCCAGGTGTCTCGGAGTGAACCATGCGATGTTGTTCGAACATGGAGGAGATACAAAGAGACAGGAACTTTCGATCCCATGCCTCGCTCAGGCCGTCCAAGGGCTACCACTACAGTGGATGACCACTACCTACGAATTATGGCTAGGAGGAACCCTGACAGCAACGCCACAGTGTTGAATAATGCTTTTTGTGCAGCCGCAGGACCTCGTGCTACGACTCAAAAAACTGTGCGCAATAGGCTGCATGATACGCAACTTTACTCCCGACGTCTATGGCGAGGTTCATCTTTGTAACCATGACATCATGCAGAGTGGTATAGATGGGCCCAACAACATGCCGCATGGACCGCTCAGGATTGGCATAACGTTCTCTTCACCGATGAGTGTAGCATGTGCCCTCAACCAGACAATCGTCGGAGACGTGTTTGGAGGCACCCGGTCAGGTTGAACGCCTTAGACACACTGTCCAGAGAGTGCAGCAAGGTGGAAGTTCCGCACTGTTTTGGAGTGGCATTATGTGGGGCCGACGTACGCCGCTGGTGGTCATGGAAGGCGCCGTAACGGTTGTACGATACGTGAATGCCATCCGCCGACCGATAGTGCAACCATATCGGCAGAATATTGGTGACGCATTCCTCTTCATGGACGACAATTCGCGCCCCAATCGTGCACATCTTGTGAATGACTTCCTTCACGATAATGTCATCGCTCGACTAGGGTGGCCAGCATGTTCTCCAGACATGAACCCTATCGAACATGCCTGGGATGGATTGAAAAGGGCTGTTTATGGACGATGTGACCCGCCAACGACTCTGAGGGATCTACGCCGAATGGCCATTCAGGACTGGGACAATCTTTGATAAACTTCTGGATACTATGCCATGATGAATATGGGCATGCATCAGTGCAAGAGGACGTGCTACTGTGTATTAGAGGTACCGATGTGTACAACAGTCTGGACCACCACCTCTGAAAGTCTCTCTGTATGGTGGTACAATATGCAGTGTGTGGTTTTCATTGGCAACAAAAAGAGAGAATATGATGTTTATGTTCATCTCTATTGGAATTTTCTGTACAGGTTCGGGAACTCTCGGAACCGAGGTGATGCAAAAGTTTTTTATGTGTCCATTTTTTGCGACTATCGTATCAAC
This sequence comes from Schistocerca americana, assembly GCF_021461395.2. Classification (NCBI taxonomy): domain Eukaryota; kingdom Metazoa; phylum Arthropoda; class Insecta; order Orthoptera; family Acrididae; genus Schistocerca; species Schistocerca americana. The sequence continues at coordinate 270,329,176 of NC_060125.1, read as the reverse complement.
GGCAGGAAAAGAAATAACAGTCTTCAACTGCATTTCACCACATTTACAATATTGTACAGAAAAGACTATAAAATGAATCATAATTGAATCAAAGTGATGTGACATGCCTTCTTCTCCCTTAAAAAGGAAGTAAACTAATGTTTTCCGGAAAATCTACCTGCACTTTTGCCTAAATTTTGTCTCCGTTAATTTTAGATTCATTATACTTACTCGTGGCTTCAGGAATTATCATTCCGCAGGTAACGTCACCACTAACTGTAGTACGTAGCAACCCATCAGCATTTCATTGCAGCCCGCTGACAAATCGTTACGTGCGAACAGCACACATAAATAGAAGCCACAGATCGGTAAGTGGCTGTTACGACGCTTTACATGCTGCAGATGGACATGGCAGCGCAGGAAATGAGTCATGTGTTCAGTCGCCCGAACAGGCCTCATTGCCTGTGGTGAGCACGTGCAAGTGTCATTAGCTGGTGGTCACCGCAGCCACGCCTAGCTCGACGAGGCATCAATCTCGCACAGTTGATGAGCCGTCCCTTCCACGTGGGGCATTTTGGGACGTGGGTGTCATTACTTCCCGCGCTTTAACTACCTGGGTGGATCAGTAGCTCCCCTTTACACCAGCAACTGTCAAAGGTTAGCCGTTCACTGACGTTATGCCAAGGTGATCCACGGTACTGCGAGTGTGATGTAGAGAACTATTAATCAAGGGAAAAAACTGTAAGTAATATACTTAAGCTTTGTGCTTATGTGATTACGGTATGAATATAAAGTGCTAGAAACTAGTAGAAAAGTAAATATCTGAAATAGATGCAATAAATAAAGCACTTGCAGGTAGTGTACGTAAAAAATAATCTTAGGTACTAGAGTCATTACATAATTCTCGTATTACTTCATTTAATTCTTTCCTCATTTCGGTTGATGTAGCCTTTCATTTGCTTTTATTTTCTAATGTCTGTTCACGATCATTATCTTCCTTACAACTTAATATGTTAAAGTACCGGTTGATACGCTATTTAGAATTTCTTATTTCTCAATACAGTCTCCTAGTACTGTACACTTAACACAGCGAGAACCCTGTTATTGATTGCACTGTAGGTGTACTTGCTGGTGAACTCTTTACTGTAATGAAAGCATTCATGCCCTCATTTGATAAAAATTCCTTGTCTTTATGCCATATCATGAAGTACACGAAAAGGCGGGATTTCTTGGTGGAGAACAGAGTGGACGAGAGACTTCGATTTCCTATCGAATCCCTCTTGGCGATTATTGCTGCCACTGCGTCTGATGGAGCCTTTTCGAGTCAAAAAGAGTTATTCTTCCCGTCAATCTTGGTTGATTTTTCAGCGAAACAATCCTGTAATAAGTACAATAAGGGCCGATCACTGTGTAAACTTGATGCGGCCAAGTCATCAGGATTACATCCTGGAAATCCAAAGACATCTAACTAAAATGGCTCTTCTCCTTCTTTACTACACTGCCTCAAGTCTCGGTAGTTTAATTGTTACTTCTGACTCTGTTGCTACATGCAGATTTCCTCACCGATACTGAGACTGCAGGCAAAATAATGTGCAATGTATCTCAACATAGCCACATTCTCCGATGAAATGTCCTTTCGAATTACGAGTAGCCGTATATTTGTTGTCATGACGGTAACCAGAACACACACAACGGATATGTAGAACGTTATATAGTGATTATACTGACCGAAAGCTACGAACCCATACTTTAGTATTCCGACACCTCTTTGATATGTTGACTAAAATCTGTTGCTTACGCAAGCACATTTTCAGAAAAACAAAAAACAAAGGCATTTCTGCAGATGAAAAATATCGGTAAATGGTGGTTATGGGATGTCTCTAACTTACAGGAATTCTTCACTGAAATTTCCGGGCTGGCAGGCCGTGGTCGATATGTATAACTTTCTTGTAACTTTCCGCCTCCAGGGGCATCCTCAGAGGCGAAGCGGCGAACTGCACTCAGAACTCGAGGGAACGGTGAATACCACTATCCATCACGTGACGCTGGCTACGAGGCTATCTCTGGTAGTGCCAACACTCTCGATTGAAAGTAATCGATCGTCATTCTGTCGGTACAAGGTCTGCAAGGTCGACATCTACATTTTATCTAATTTGGCAGCTCCCTCTCTTCCGTTAAAATTATTACGGTATTCTGAAATGTCAATAGCCCCTCTATACCTACACACATGACAGTGCCATGTTTCCGACATACCGGTAGACTCACTGAATTTTATATTGTGACTGCCCTCTCGGTACATGCGTTCCGCATTTTTGTCTCTTTGTCCCAGATAGCAATTTTTCTCATGTTCAAGTAAACGGGTGTTAACACTCATTTTCGTGGCACAAATATGTGGTAGTGCACAACTAGACCTCGAGTTCTGATACAATTCGCCGCTTCGCCTCTGAGGATATCTTTTCGCAGCCGGGAAAGATTTACATATATATCACAGCCTGTCAGCCCGGAAATCATGACTGGATACAATACCGGCTTGAAAGCCTACGTTTTATGATTTACTAGAACTTTTCAGGTGAGGACCGCGTAACAGTAAGACCAGAGAAAGGGCACGTATGTATTATCACCATATTGCGAACACTAGCTAAGATCATGCCACTGATATGAGGAACATCAAATAATTTTACCGAGAGATCAATCGTGCGGACAGTTGGGCAAAATGAGACCGACAGCTGTGGTGACGGGAATACGATGTGGCAAGAAGAGTTTTCAAGGGTACATCCAGAACAACTACACCACGAGAAGATCGTACGAGGAGAGTTCAATAAGTAATGCAACAATTTCTCGGCCAGTTTTGTTTGAAAAAATGGAATTTGTTGTGGGGTATCGAAGAATATTGTCGCTTCAGCCCCTATACACTGAAGCAACAAAAGTCGTGGGACACCGCTTAATATCGTGTCGGACCTCCTCTTGCCGCAAGTAGTGCAGCAGCTGCAAGTAGTAAGGACTCAACAGTCTTTGGAAGCCCCTGCCGAAATATTGAGTCTTGCTGCCTCAATATCCCTCCGTAATGACGGAAGTGTTATCGGTGCCGGATTTTGTACACAAATTGGCGTTTCGATTATATGCCACGAGTATTCAATAGGATTCATGTCGGGTAATTGGTTCAATTGGCTCTGAGAACTATGGGACTTAACTTCTGAGGTCATCAGTCCCCTAGAACTTAGAACTACTTAAACCTAACTAATCTAAGGACATCACACACATCCATGCCCGAGGCAGGATTCGAAACTGCGACAGTAGCGGTCGCGCGGTTTCAGACTGTAACGCCTAGAACCGCTCGGCCACCTCGGCCGGCTTGTCGGGTGATCTCAGTGGCGAAATCATTGGCTCGAATTGTCCAGAATGTTCTTCAAACCAAACGCAAACAATTTTGGCATGGTGACATCGTTGTTTGGAAACATGAAGTCTGTGAATAGCGGCATAGCCGAACGTAACCACCTTCATTCACTGATCGATTCAGTTGTAGCAGACAACCCAGTCAATTCCAAGTAAGGACAGCCCACATTATTCTGGAGCCGACACCACCGTGCACAGTGTCTTGTTGACAATTGGGTCCATGGCTTCGTTACGTCTGCGCCACACTCGAACTTTACCATCACCTCTTACCAGTTCAAATGGGGACTCATCTGACCAGGTTACTGTTTTCTAGTCACCTAGAGCCAAACCGTTATGGTTACGAGCCCACGTGAGGAGCTGCAAGCGATGTCGTGCTGTTATCAAAGGCACCAGCGTCGGTTCATTTGTTGTAGTGCCGCATTAACGCCAAATTTCGCCGCACTGACCTAGCGGATCCGTTCGTCGAAGATCCCATATTGATTTCTGCGATTACTTCACGCAGTGTTGGTTATCTGATAGCAAAACAAGTCTACGCAAACGCCGCTGCTCTCTGTCGTTATGTGAATGCCCTAGGCTACTGCGTTTCCGTACTGAGACGTAATGCCTGGAATCTGGTATTACTGGCACACTATTGACACTGTGGCCTCGGAAAACTGAACTGCCTAACGATTTCCAATATGCAATTCACGTGTGTCTAGCTACAACACCCAATCCGCGTTCAAAGTCTGTTAACTGTCCTTGTGCTCCTCTCTTTACGTCGGAAACCTTTCCACATGAATCAGCTGAATACAAATGACAGCCCCGCCAATGCTTTGTCCTTTTGCACCTTATGTATATGTACATATCGCTATCCCATGACTTTGGTACGTCAGTGTAGTTTCGTGAAGTTAAGATAGGTTCTTTCTCTATACTTAGCCTTCAAAACGGCATCTGTAAAAGAGGGGCGTTACAAGCAGAGAGATGTCGCTGCGTTTCTTTTGTGCGAAACCAGAAGCAGATATTCATATGCGCTTGCAGAATGTCTGCGGTGATCTGGCAGTGAAAAGAAGCACAGTAAGTCTTTGTGCGTGGCGTCTGTCACCAAAGCAACCAGGTCGCTCGAAGCTGTACTATCTCTTGCCTGCTGGCCGGTCGCGCACAGCTGTGACTCCTGCTACGTTGGAACGTGCTAATACTCTCGTTAGAGGTGATCTACAGATCACAATCTAACACCTCGCTGCACAGCTGGACGTCTCTGTTGGTAGTTCTGACACACTCGTCCACCAGTTGGGGTACTGAAAGGAGTGTATCCGTTGGGTTCATCGCCGCCTAGCAAAAGACAATAAAGAGCAACGAAGCATACCTGATCTGAATTGCAGATCAAGACACTTTTTTGTCGAACGTCATGACAGTCGATGAAACACAGGTTCATCACTTGGAGCCCGAAATAAAACGGCAGTCCATGGAGTCGTGCCACACCACCTCTACTCCGAAGAAAAAGTTCAAAGCCCCACTCTGAACCATTAAACTCGTGGCGACGGTTTTCTTTGACCGAGAAGGGGTTATTCTGTTCGATGTCGTCAATCATGGTGCAACGATCAACTCTGAAATGTATTGGTCTTCCCTAGGGGAAACTGAAGAGACCACTTCAGCATGATCTTCGCCAGCACACGAACCTCTCTGTCTCCATGGCAACTCAGCGCCGCACCCAAGTCTGCCCATCCGAGAGGAGCTCACAAAACTTCGCTGCTCTGTTATCCCGTGTCCACTCTACAGCCCGTATCTCGCGCCTTTCGACTTCCATCTGTTTGCCCAAATGAAGGATGCACACTGCAGAAAGTAATACGCGGATGTTGGGGAGGTTACTGATGCTGTAAGACGTTGACTCTGATGTCGACTCAGTAGTGTAGTACCATGCGGGCAAACAGGGCCTCCCAGTAAGGTGGTGTAAGTCCGCCGACTGAACGGAGATAATGCTGAAAAATGGAGTTTTGTAGCCAAAGGGAGGAAATAATATGGCGTATATGATGAATAAATCCAACCTTCTTTCAGGAAAGAAATGAGTTGCAGTACTTATTGAACACCTGTCGTAGGGCTTGTCGACGTGTCCTGTTGAAATGATGCTTGATAAAAGCTAAAATCCAGGCAGACACTACCAGGTAGAATATTTACACGAACCGTCGGGATTATGTTATGCGAACTTGGGTCGAAATCTAGAGCAGTCATTACTGCTGACACCTTAGCACAGAGAATTGAAAAAATACTGTAGGATCTGAGCCAGCTGGGACATTTAAGTGAGTCAAGTGGCGTTCTGAGGTGGTTAGCGATGAGCCTGGCGCCTGTTTGCGGCTCTCAGACTGACACCGACATGGCGACATGTCCGTCATAGATCTCCTGAAACATCAGAGGCAGCAGCGATTGCCGAAATTCTTACCACCCCTACTGCTGAATGATCGCCAACATGTAACAAGACTAGTAAACCACTTTGTCGTACATTCCATGACTCGGTCACCAGTTAGTAAATTACTATAGGATCGTGCAAGGCACAAAGCTAAGCCCACGTCACAAACGATTTGATAAATGTGCTTGAGAAATGCAAGGATTCTTGACTGGCTGCCACGTCCCCTACTTTTCACCCACAAAGCATTTCTTGGGATGTCACGGGAAAACGTCCAGCAGGCAAACGACATGGCCTGGCATAGTGTTCTGTCTCGATGTGGTAGAGTACAGATATGCCCCTCGCATATTCTGCATTTCAAATATAACTGGGAATAGTCCAGTGTTATCTGTGGTAACACAGAGGAGTGAATGAATGAGAAAAGTGTGTGTTGCGTTGTACACTGGTTGAGTTAGTCGCTGTCCGTTGCTACAGCTGTTATGCTCCTTCCACGATCGTCGTTCCGTCGACTCAATTTTCTCATACTGCGAGCTTAGTAGGAGCGATCTGTGTCCATCTTGGGAAAAAATTTCAATAGCCGAGATCGTATAGATTAGTCTTTATTGTTGAGAACCAGTTTCACAATTGTAACTGCCATCTTCTGATCTGTATAATCTTTTTGTTATGAAACGAGCTCCATTGTGAAGTAGTACCTAATGCCATGTTGTCTGCACACGAGCGTATTGATAAACGTAGCAGCGACATAGGCAAGTTAATCCTTTAAAATGCATATTTGAACCTCTGTTTGTACATATACATTTTGTTGTATATAGCGTATTTTAAGAATTAACGAGCTAGTGTAAGTGTTACGTATGCCCCTGAACCAGTGGTCGTCACTCTATTTTCCTCAAGAGCCAATATTGACGTTATGGGAGTGGTGGGGAGGTGGCCGGGGGTTTGGTACCTTGGTTGCGTACTTATCGATCTTATTGCTACCTAATTTCTTTGGTTCTTTCTTTCGCTTACGCCACAGTCCCGCAGCGATAGCAGGGTCAGATTTGGTAATGTTAGTTCTAGGGATGGCCGAATGCCCTTCCTACCGCCACCCCGTACCCCCCAGGACGGAATCAGTGCACCCCAACTGTCTGCGTCTACTGTAAATCACGAAATAGTGCGGACGTGTTGCAAATGTCTGCGGCGCGTGTAACTGAGGCGGAACGTGGGGATGGGCCCAGTATTCACCTAGCGGGATGTAAAAAACCGCATAAAAACGACATCGACGCTGGCCAGCACACCGACCCTTGTCGTTAATCCGCCGGATGGATTCGATCCGGGGCCGGTGCGCCTACCCGAGTCCGGGAAGCAGCACGTGAGCGGTTTTTTTTTCGGTGTGTTTGGTCGTTGCGGACGTCACGTGACATCCGTTAAAGTTCGTTTTGTTGATCGTTCCACTCAGTTTTTTTTTTATTACAGAGGCCAACCAGCACTCTGACCAAACACTCTGAGCTACCGTGCCGGTGTTCTCGGCTACCCTTGCGTGCGATCTTATTATCACCCAATAACCCACATAAATTAGTAAGTTAGGAGCCCCCAATAGTCGAGCTATGACGAGGGCGCGGCAAGTTGGCCGCCGGTCGCCGAGAAGTAATTGTTAAGAAGGCACCATTTGGAGCACATCCTGTCGACTGTACTCGGTTTCAGGTTGCTGATAACCTTAGCGGCCCCAAAAAACTGAATCCATGTTTCATCGCCCGAGATGTTTCGATGAGCAATTGCAATAAGATACGCTTCGCTGATCTTTATTGTGTTTTCCCATGCGGCGAGGAACCCAGCGGATACACTCCTTTCAGCACCCCGACTAGTGGACGGGTGTGTCAGAACCACCAACACAGACGTCCAGCTGTGCAACGTGCGTTTGATTGTGATCTACGGATCACCTCTAATGAAAGTGTTAACACGTTCCAACGTAGCAGGAGTCACAGATGTGCGCGGCCGGCCAGCAAGCAGGAGATAGGACAGCTTTGGACGACCTCGTTCGTTTGTGACAGACGCCCCGCCCTACGGCTTACCGTGCTTCTTTTCATTGCCAGATCACCGCTGACATTCTGCAAGCGCATATGAATATCTATATCTGGTTTCGCGCCAAAGAAATTCAATGACAGATCTCTACTTGGAACGCCCTTCTTCTTCAAATGCCCTTTTGAAGGCTACGTACAGCGACACAACCTATCCTAACTTCGCGAAACTACACTGACGTACCGAAGTCGTGGGATAGCGATATGCACAGTCATGCTCAAAAGTATCCGAACGACCTGAATTGCATTTCGCCTGATTCGCATGCAACCCACATAACGCAGCTATCTAGCAGGTCCTCTTATGCGCTCCTTGGTACTGTCGTTTGACTATTGAAAATGGTTCCAACAAGTCACCACTAGAAAACACTACTCTGTGTCGCAATAACTCAAGATGTAAAGTAATTCTACGATACTAGAAATATCAGGTAACACCTTATCACAGGTAAGACTGTCCTTAAGGCTTGTAAGCTCACATTTACTGCAATAAATGATATACCTGAAATGTTACCACACTCATTATTACGTCAGATAGGTAATGCACGCTGTAAGTTCGTCGTATTCAATATTTCCTCTTCAAAGTAACATACCGTACTTATTATTTAACACAAAATGACATTAAAAAATTAAGTTGTTCACGAGCAGCTAGTTGAGAATATGTATGAATTTCAAATGACGCGACGAACCGTCTCGCTCTGCATATGGATTCAAACCCAGGTCATGCAGACTAAGCAAAGATTTCGTGACTGAAGGAAACTAACAGTCATTCCTGATTAGGCATACAGAGAGTGATATACCTCGATTTTATACAGTATCAGTTAGCAAATACCAACTTTAAATTACATAACGCAAACATTTTTAACAGACGCGAACTCCTACCCAGCACCTATTGTCCCTGTTAACGAACTACGAGAGATGTTAAATATTGCTTCTTAACAAGTAACTTATTTGAAATGCCGTGAGGTAAAGCTTTGTGTTGGACAGGGATTCGAACCCATAACCTAATAAGATAGATATCGAAGCACAATCAACTGACTTATCGGATTTTCTCGGCAGTAGGTAGATCTTCTTCAGTAGCTCTACAGCCCTTGGAGAGCCTTCGCTTCTTCAACAATCTTCCTCCACACTTCTCGGTTATTTTCTGCTCTTTTCCACCCCCGGACTCCTATATTGCTGATATGCATTATTACCTCATCGACCCATCATCTTCTAGGTCTCCCTTTTCGCCCAACTGAATGGATCATACCTTTCATCATTTTCTTTGGAATTCTATCCTGGACATTCTCTCCAAGTGTCCTAGCCATCGTATTTGCTGTGATTTCACGAATTTTCTATGTCCCTGCCTTGTATTAATTCTTGTAATTCGGCATTGTAGCGTATTCTTCAGCTTTCTTTCTCCTTTATTGGCCCATAGATTTTGCGTAGTATTTTCCGCCCAATGCTTCTTAGAGCATTTTTATCGTGTTCTGACAACGTCCATACCTCAGAGCCGAATGTGATAACTGGGCGGAATAGGGAATTACATATTAGCAGTTTAGTTTTGTTTTGCAGTAGGTAGATGTTTTAACTGAAATGACGAGACGAAACATTAATTTTTTCCTTCCCAGGACTCCAACCCGGCACCTATCGCTGTTATATTCTAGAGAAAACGAACGTTATATATGGGTTTGTTGCTCCAGCAGCGACATGTGAGCGTGTTTGAACTTGAAATAATATGACGAAGAGTTCAGTGCTGGTTGAGAATAGAGCTCCACGCATATCGTTGTTGACTACACACAAAGAGACGTCAGCTACTGAATTTTTCTCCACCAGCAACTCGAAATAACATCTTGAACTTACAGTGATCTCGCAAATCGTTCTGTGTCTCACTGGGAGTCAAAAATATCAAATATCGGCAGTGTTGACAACGAATAAAAATACATTAAAAATCGAAATTATTATCCACCAGCAGATAGGTGTTCTCATGCTAGAGCTTGATAATACATAACGAAATCGTTAGTGCCGGGGCAGGATTCGAACCCATTCACGCGTAATATGTGGAGATGTTGAGGAATCTGCAGTTTTGAACAAACAACAAACTGTAGCCGAGCTGTATTGTCACGAAGGGATCAAATTCCGCGTTAAGGGCGGTCTGAGTTGCATTCCCAGTTCAGAACCAATTTTATCGACATACAGAAGCTCAGATAAAAGTTGGAATAAGTGTCCTGTGAGCCTACATAGCGTTTGTTTCGTCACTAGAAATAAATAACTAGTATAAGAAAGGTTACTGGTGATAGAGTTTCTACATGTCGCCACTCAAGACTTTATTGTGGCTCAACCTAACGTCTACTTGGTAGAGAAGGAATATCATCTTTAATGTGAATTTCAGACCACGATGGCATTATATCTTCTTTACTTGGTGCACCCAGAAGAGAATGGAATCTATCTCTCCCTATCTAAAATCACGGACCGAAGTTGGAATCGAACCCAGACCATAGATAAATGAACCTCTTATCAGCCCAACAGACCACCAAATCCTCTTCTTAGGGGGGTTCATTTATCTATCACAACTCCGTTGTACCTCACTGGCTGAGAATTCTGACACACACGCTCCCTGTATCAATTTGCAGCGTGTTCAGTAAATTCATTTACTTGGTTGACCGAATCACCATGAACTAGCTGCCTCGGCTACCCAGTGCATGCATTCATCTTTATTTTGTTATCACCAAAATAAAATCACCCAACTGCCACCAACACAGAACTGCCAACAGTGTAGGATGCAGGAATTAAAATAGGAAGTGTTCCTTTCCACTTGAGGTACTCTATTTCGCTATCGGTTTGTTGAAAACGTCGTGTAGTGCAAAAGAAAAGGTATAACTGTTTGTCTCTCATAAGTATTGACCTGGCGATATGCATTATCCCACAGCGCTGTGGAATGCAGAAGTTCTGGAGGAATTGTTCTTGACTTCTGCAGCTGTTATAGCTACGTGTCAGCTATTGGCGTAATGGTAAGTATCGCGCACGCTAGAGTGAATAAATTTCTCAGTTTTGAGTACACTTATGATAGAAATATAAAAACAGCTATGAGAGTTACTGATTTATGATGCTTAGTTTGGAGTCAGTTCTAAGTGTTATTAGTAACTACGCTCCATTCCCTAAACCTAGTTACAGAAATGCGAATCAGACGCATTACGTATTCCAGGCCGTAGCAGCCGCGACTTGGAGACACCAGCTATGGTCACTTCCTAGCCCGCTGTAAGATTACATCGCATCGTCTTCTTCCTGCTGGTATTGTATCTGAGATTTGGCAACAAGGCAATGTATGTTTGGCAACTCTGTGATCGACGAGTTACTTCCTGGTGTGCACGGAATTAAGCCTGAAAGTACACTTGATTTTACCTGTCATTTCCATTGAATAATCTGAGTTATTATCGCTTGAGGTGAAACAAAAGATTGTAAATTTACGATTTTCAGCCCAGGAAAGTCGTTGCACCTGGAAATCGCAACTAATCTCGTCCTTCAAATGGCGGTTTACGAGTTCTAGCCACTATTGGTTTCGTACGCGGAAGCTAAGACACATACTTCTTCGCCAGCTCTGTGGTAACGTGTTGACTTGTGAAAGGGCGTCTGATATGGTTCGCAGTTCCAGTCTCACTGAGTGTAGCGTTTTCATCCCTTCTGTGAAAGAGCCACAAACAGGCAGATCAAACATCGATAAGGAAATCGCAAGAAAATACTTTCGGCTCATACTGCAATGGCGAAAAACTTACAATGCTGCACAACAGGTAACGCTTCTTTCCGCTGCTGACAAGCAAATTTTGGGTTTCTGGGAATAGATAACTTTATTTATGAAATGCCACATTTGCATACCTCTTTTGTATGACACAGCATACCAATTAAACACAGACCCAATCAAAATCTAAGTGAGTAGTATTTTACCAATTCGTGACGATAGAGGCACGCCTGTGTACAGATACTCAGTTTTATTAAAACAGACTTTCGTCGTAAGGTTATCGTGGCTAGTTTTATTTCATTTTTTATAATACAGTTCACAATCTTCGTAAGGTTTCCTTTAATGTTGTTATAAAAATAATAAACATGAGAGAGAAATTAATCATCAACAATATATGCGAATTCTCTGATGTAATCTATAACAGTGTGAAAATGCACATGCAGTTTATTGATTACATGCATGTAGAAAACTTCTTCTGGGTTAAATCTGTCAAACAAGGTTTGAAGAAGAATAAAATGCCACTTCCAGACGACAGCTAATGTAGAAAATACTTTTCCGGCGTATTTTGGCACGATGCGCTCTACCCATACTTAATAAATGGTTCAAATGGCTCTGAGCACTATGGGACTTAACTTCTGAGGTCATGAGTCCCCTAGAACTTAGAACTACTTAAACCTAACTAACCTACAGACATCACACACACCCATGCCCGAGGCAGGATTCGAACCTGCGACCGTAGCAGTCACGCGGCATCAGACTGTAGCGCCTAGAACTGCTCGGCCACCCCGGCCGGCATACATAATACAAAAGTTTCGAGATGCATCTACGGACTGGCTGTCTATTAAACCTGAAATGAACAAACTGTCGCAGAAGTTAGCCCTTTTTCCACATACGACTATTTTGGGTTGAGAAGTGACGGAAATTATGTTACAAGTTCCATTAGATTGATAATTTTAGTAGACAGCAGAATTGCGTTTTAGAAAATATAGCAGTGAATGTATTCGAACTCGCGACATCTTATCTATCGTGCGCGATACTTACCATTACGCCAATAGCTGACACGTAGCTGTAACAGCTCCAGAAGTCACAACAATTCCTCCAGAACTTCTGCATTCCACAGCGCTGTGGGATAATGTATATCGCCAGGTCAATACTTATGAGAGACAAACAGTTATACCTTTTCTTTTGCACTGCACGACGTTTTCAACAAACCGATAGCGCAATAGAGTACCTCAAGTGGAAAGGAACACTTCCTATTTTAATTTCTGCATCCTACACTGTTGGCAGTTCTGTGTTGGTGGCAGCTGGGTGATTTTATTTTGGTGATAACAAAATAAAGATGAATGCATGCACTGGGTAGCCGAGGCAGCTAGTTCATGGTGATTCGGTCAACCAAGTAAATGAATTTACTGAACGCGCTGCAAATTGATACAGGGAGCGTGTGTGTCAGAATTCTCCGCCAGTGAGGTACAACGGTGTTGTGATAGAAAAATGAACCCCCTAAGAAGAGGATTTGGTGGTCTGTTGGGCTGATCAGAGGTTCATTTATCTATGGTCTGGGTTCGATTCCAACTTCGGAAAGTGATTTAAGATAGGGAGAGACAGATTCCATTCTGTTCTGGCTGCACCAAGTGAAGAAGATATAATGGCATCGTGGTCTGAAATTCACATTAAAAATGATATTCCTTCTCTACCAAGTAGACGTTAGGTTGAGCCACAATAAAGTCTTGAGTGGCGACATGCAGAAACTCTATCACCAGTAACCTTTCTTATACTAGTTATTTATTTCTAGTGACGAAACAAACGCTATATAGGCTCACAGGACACTTATTTCATATTTTATCTGAGCTTCTGTATGTCGATAAAATTGGTTCTGAACTGAGAATGCAACTCAGACCGACCTTAACGCGGAATTTGATCCCTTCTTGACAATACAGCTCGGCTACAGTTTGTTGTTTGTTCAAAACTGCAGATTCCTCAACATCTCCACATATTGCGCGTGAATGGGTTCGAATCCTGGCCCGGCACTAAAGATTTCATTATGTATTATCAAGCTCTAGCATGAGAACACCTATCTGCTGGTGGATAATTATTTCGATTTTTAATGTATTTTCATTCGTTGTCAACATTAACGATATTTGACATTTTTGACTCCCAGTGAGACACAGAACTATTTGCGAGATCACTGTAAGTTCAAGATGTTATTTCGAGTTTCTGGTGGAGAAAAATTCAGTTGCTGACGTCTCTTTGTGTGTAGTCAACAACGATATGCGTGGAGCTCTATTCTCAACCAGCACTGAACTCTTCGTCATATTATTTCAAGTTCAAACATGCTCACATGTCGCTGCTGGTGCAACAAACCCATATTTAACGTTCGTTTTCTCTAGAATATAACAGCGATAGGTGCCGGGTTGGAGTCCTGGGAAGGAAAAAATTAATGTTTCGTCTCGTCATTTCAGTTAAAACATCTACCTACTGCCGAGAAAATCCGATATGTCACAGTTGATTGTGCTTCGAAATCTATCCCATTAGGTTCTGGGTTCGAATCCCTGTCCATCACAAAGCTTTACCTCACGGCATTTCAAATAAGTTACTTGTTAAGAAGCAATATTTAATATCTCTCGTAGTTCGTTAACAGGGACAATAGGTGCTGGGTAGGAGTTTGCGTCTGTTAAATATGTTTGCGTTATGTAATTTAAAGTTGGTATTTGCTAGCTGATACTGTCTAAAATCGAAGTATATCACTCTCTGTAATCAGGAATGACTGTTAGTTTCCGTCAATACGAAATCTTTGCTTAGTCCGCATGACCTAAGGTTGAATCCATATGCAGAAAGAGGCGGTTCGTCGTCTCATTTGAAGTTCATACATATTCTCAACTAGTTGCTCGTGAATAACTTAAATTTTTAATGTCATTTTGTGTTAAATAATAAGTACGGTATGTTACTTTGAAGAGGAAATCATGAATACGACGAAGTTACTGCGTGCATTACCTATCTAACGTAATAATGAGAGTGGTAACATTTCAGGTATGTCATTTATTGTAATAAATGTGAGCTTAAAAGCCTTAAGACAGTCTTACCTGTGATAAGGTGTTTCCTGATATTTCTAGTATCGTAGTATTAGTTTACATCTTGAGTTATTGCGACACAGAGTAGTGTTTTCTAGTGGTGATTTGTTGGAACCATTTTCAATAGTCAAACGACAGTACCAAGGAGCGATTAGAGGACCAGCTAGACAGCTGCGTTATGTGGGTTGCATGCGAATCAGGCGAAATGCAATTGAGGTCGTTCGGATACTTTTGAGCACGACTGTACATATACAGATGGTGGCAGTATCGCGTACAGAAGGTACAAAAGGACAGTGCATTGAAGGAGCTGTCATTTGTATTCAGCTGTTTCATGTGAAAAGGTTTCCGACGTAATGAGAGGCGCACAAGGACAGTTAACAGACTTTGAACGCGTATTGGTTGTTGGAGCTAGACACACGTGACATTATATATTGGAAATCGTTAGACAATTCAGTTTTCCGAGGCCACAGTGTCAAGCGTGTGCCAGGAATACCAGATTGTACGGGAACGCAGTGGTCAAAGGCATTCACATAACGAGAGAGAGCAGCGTCGTTTGCGTAGACTTCTCTTACTAACAGACAACCAACACTGCGGGGAGTCACCGCAGAAATCAATATGGGACATACGACGATCGGATCCGCTAGGTCAGTGCTGCTAAATTTGGCATTAATGCGGTACTGCAACAAACGACCGACGCGAGTGCCTTTGGTAACAGCACGACATCGCTTGCAGCTCCTTACCTGGGCTCGTATCCGTAATGGTTGGTCTCTAGGGGACTGGAAAACAGTAACCTGGTCACATGAGTCTCCGTTTGATCTGATAAGAGCTGATGGTAAGGTTCGAGTGTGGCGCAGACGTAACGAAGCCGTCGACCCAAAGTTATCGACAAGGCATTGTGCAAGGTGATTTTGGCTCCATAAAAAAGTGGGCTGTGTTTACTTGGAACTGACTGGGTTGTCTGCCACGAATAAAAATCATTACGTTCAACTACTTAGAGAACATTTGCCGCCATTTTAGGACTTCATGTTTCCAAACAACGATGTCACCATGTCAAAATTGTTTGTGTTTGGTTTGAAGAACTTTCTGGAAAATTCAAACCAACTATTTGGCCACTGAAATCTCCCGATACGAAGCCCAGCGAACGCTTACGGATATAATCCAATCGTCAGTTTGTGCACAAAATTCTGCACCTGCAACATTTTCGTCATTATGATGTAGAGGCAGCAAGGCTCAATATTTCTGCAGGGGTTTCCAACGACTGTTGAGTCCGTGCTACGCCAAGCTGCTGCGCTACTCGCGGCAAAAGGAGATCAGACACGACTGACGAGAGCTCCATAACCAATAAATCCGCTCAATCTAAATGCCTGTAATTTAAGGAAGCATTGAGAATTGAATAATTCACCAGTGATGTAGTCTGCTTACTTATATACTTTTACGTGTAGAAATTTTAATGCAGTGATTCGCAGTGAATTTCCTTTAGTATTGGAAATACACTGCTGGCCATTAAAATTGCTACAGACGCGAAATTTAACCGACAGGAATAAGATGCTGTAATGTGCAAATGATTAGCTTTTCAGAGCATTCACACAAGGCTGGCGCCGGTGGCGACACCTACAACGTCTGACATGAGGAAAGTTTCCAACCGAATTCTCCTACACAAACAGCAGTTGACCGGCGTTTCCTGGTGAAACGTTGTTGTGATGCCTCGTGTAAGGAAGAGAAATGACTACCATCACGTTTCCGATATTGATAAAGGTCGGATGGTAGCCTATCGCGATTTCTGTTTGTCGTATCGCGACATTGCTGCTCGCATTGGGCAAGATCCAATGCCTGTTAGCTGAATATGGAATCGGTGGGTTTAGGAGGGTAATACAGAACGCCGTGCTGGATCCCAACGGCCTCGTATCACTAGCAGTCGAGATGACAGGCATCTTATTCGCATGGCTGTATCAGATTGTGCAGCCACGTCTCGATCCCTGAGTAGACATATGGGGACGTTTGCAACACAACAACCATCTGCACGAACGACGTTTGCAGCAGCATGGACTATAAGCTCGGAGACCATGGCTGCGGTTACCCTTGACACTGCATCACAGACAGGAGTGCTTGCGATGGTGTACTCAGCGACGAACCTGGGTGCACGAATGGCAAAAAGTCATTTATTCGGATGAATCTAGATTCTCTTTAAAGCATCATGATGGTCACATCGGTATTTGTCGACATCCCGTTGAACGCACATTGGAAGCGTGTATTCGTCATCGCCATACTGGCGTATCACCCCACGTGATGATATGGGGTGCCACTGTTTACACGTCTCGGTCACCTCTTGCTCCCATTGACGCCACTTTGAACAGTGGACGTTACATTTCAGATGTGTTAAAACCCGTGGCTCTACTCTTCATTCGATCCCTGCGAAACTCTACATTTCAGCAGGATAATGCACGACAGCATGTTTCAGGTCCTGTACGGGCCTTTCTGGATACAGAAAATGTTAGCTGCTGCCCTGGCCAGCGCATTCTCCAGATCTGTCACCAATTGAAAACGTCTGGTCAATGGTGGCCGAGCAACTGGCTCGTCACACCGCACCAGTCACTACTGTTGATGAACTGTGGTATCGTGTTGAAGCTGCATTGGCAGCTGTACCTGTACACGCCATCCAGGCTTTGTTTGACTCAATGCCCAGGCGTATCAAGGCCCTTATTACGGCCAGAGGTGGTTGTTCTGGTACTCATTTCTCAGGTTCCATGCACCCGAATTGCGTAAAAATGTCATCACATGTCAGTTCTAGTATAATATATTTGTCCAATGAATACCCGTTTATCATCTGCATTTCTTCTTGGTGTAGCAATTTTATGGCCAGTAGTTCATGTAGGCCGGCTGCAGTGGGCGAGCGGTTCTAGGCGCTTCAGTGGTGAACCGCGGTACCGCTACGGTCGCCGGTTCGAATTCTGCCTCGGGCATGGATGTGTGTGATGTCAGGTTTTAGTAGTAAGTGCTAGGGGACGATGACCACAGATGTTAAGTCCCGTAGTACTTAGAGCCATATGAGTAGTGTGTCTAAATATGTTTATGACGAGCTGTGGGCGCCTCGCGCAAATGTCCTTTTTCCTTTTAGGCATTTTGTCACCATCGAGTGGCATCTTATTGCTCCCTCAGTTACTACCTGGACGAGTTGCTCACTTGCTGCCGTCAGTGGCAGCAACAGCGTTATCGATACTAGTACTGCTGTACCTTCTTTGGTGTGGCCGCTATATTTTCGTGTCTTGGTGTCGGTGAGGCAGTTGGTCGGTTGCCACCGAGCAGCGAGGAAGTCTCCGTTGAGTGAAGTCCGGCCTTGGTCACTGACGGCGTGCACTTGCCGTCAGAGTGGTGTGGCACCAGCTGTGAGAGCTGCAAAGTTCGTCGCCCACCGAACCTGCATACTGGAGTTGAGTAATCAGTAAACATGTTATGAAACCTCAACTGCTGTGACATCTCTTTTTCATTGCAGGTTGTTGCTTCCTGCGCTGTTCCCGCAAGCAGCAACTTAACGATGTGCTGGAGCCGACAAAATCTTGCAGCTGTCTTCCTGTATGGTGTTTAACTTTTGAAATGATTATAATTTATTAGCGAAGTGCGCCAGCGGTATCTCCTGTCTTGTGGCCGTTAACATTCCGGTTACCTGCCCTGGTCGTTAGCGTAGTTTTCCGGCAGTGTGTTTTCCTAGTGTGTTGATGCTGTCCGGCACGACATGTAGTTCGATAGCTGGATGTTGTACTCCCTTATCTTTGAGTGGTTATTGTGCCTTGGCTGTGTTTAGACGCCAATTATTAAGACGTAGTCCTGCTGCGATCCTCGTCCTCGCTGATATTTTTGGTTGTCATGCCGTTGGTCGTGTGGAAGGGAATTGATTAGGTTGGTTCAAATGGCTCTGAGCACTATGGGACTTAACAGCTGTGGTCATCAGTCCCCTAGAACTTAGAACTAATTAAACCTAACTAACCTAAGGACATCACACACATCCATGCCCGAGGCAGGATTCGAACCTGCGACCGCAGCAGTCGCGCGGTTCCGGACTGCGCACCTAGACCCGCGAGACAACCGCGGCCGGCAATTGATTAGGTTGTTGGTTGGTTCTTGGGTCGTCCCTAGGTCATGCTGCCACCCGATTATTTAGTGTTACGCTTGGCTGCTTGTCGCATCTAAACTGTTTTTAGAGTTTCATCGCCAGGCCGACCCTTGGAACACTTCTGAGCACCACTGTTCTGCTGTTTGTGATTGTGATTTTCTTTTGTCGCTTGTATTGTGCCAGGCCTTCAGCCATGTATTAATTTTGTCTGTTCTATCTTCAGTATATGACCTTCAGCCGAACCTTACATGAAGTTTTTTAAGATTAGTGTGGTGTCACCGCCAGACACCACACTTGCTAGGTGGTAGCCTTTAAATCGGCCGCGATCCATTAGTACATGTCGGACCCGCGTGTCGCCACTGTCAGGATTGCAGACCGAGCGCCACCACACGGCAGGTCTAGAGAGACTTCGTAGCACTCGCCCCAGTTGTACAGCCGACTTTGCTAGCGATGCTACACTGGCAAATACGCTCTCATTTGCCGAGACGATAGTTAGCGTAGCCTTCAGCTACGTCATTTGCTACGACCTAGCAAGGCGCCATTACCAGTTTATATTGAACTTCTTATTAATGTACCGTCAAGAGCGATGTACACCAATTATGGATTAAAGTTAAGTATTCCAGCAACAGCGTACCTTATTGGCTATATTAATTACATTTAACTGTTCCAGACCTCACGCCAGTCTGCGTGTAATTAAACGCGTGCATTTCGGCCTCCTCTAGCAACACGGTGTTGGCTCTTCTGCCAACACTTCAATTAGACCATCAGCCGTGTTTTATTTAAAATTCTTGTTTGCTCTGTATTTAGGCCTTCAACTGCTTTTGTTTTAAAATCTGTGGCTTTCAGCTGTAATGTGTAAATCCCTGTCTGTAAGGTTTCCCTTTAATTATCTTGAATTCTTAAAATGGGCTTCAGCCTTGCTGTGTAAATGCTTACCTTAAGGTCCCTCTTTAATTATTTTACATAATTGCTTGGTCCTTCAGCCGTCAAGATACTTGAAGTTCTTAACATGGTTTGCTGTTGGACTGTGTAAATGCTTGTCTTTAAAGGTTCCCTTTTATTACGTTGAAATATTATTGGGCTTTCAGCCAAGGAATTAATTTAAATTTTCCTAAATATGGTTTTTAGCCGAAATTTGTAAATGCTTGCCATTTAAAGAATTTCCTTTGCTGATCTGAAATATTATTTGGGGCTTTAACCAAGAAGATGTTTTAATTTTGCTTAAGTAAGGCCTTCAGCCGTTTCTCTAAATCCTTGTGTTTTAAAAGGAATTATTTAAACGTCTCTATTGAGAAGTTACTTAGGCCTTTAGCTGTGAATTGATCCTTGTTGTTTCAAAGAGAATGCTTGGCATTGGTTTTCGAGGAATAAAGTTATGTGTTCTAGTGTAACTAACAGTAACTGATCTAGGCTCCTTTCCACAACCTGATCCGCTCTATCCTGCGAAACAGCGGCGATTTCAGAGGGGTTTGAGGCGCTTACAAAAATATGTTTGCAAGCAGAGGGTTTCATTCTCTTACAGGCAGCAGACGCAGCTTGTGCGTAGGGGGAGGGGGGAGGAGTGGCGGCAGCTGCCCATTATTAATGGTGCCCACACAGACATGTCCACAGGGTCCTGCCAGCTGCAGACCACCAGAGAAACGTCGCTTCTACACATGGAGCTGTCAAATAAGAAACAAAAGCTCACAGCGGAACTAGTCAAGCGAGAATGAGTCCACAGCCTTGCTAGAAGAAAATATTGTTTGTCTGCAGTCCATTCTTAATGGTGGGCCCCCACAGACACAGACACTGGGTCTCTCCAACTGAAAATCACTAGAGAAGCATCTCTTCTAAATGTGGGGATGTCAAATAAGAAACAACGAGCTCGCAGCTTCGCTAGTCCACCGAGAATGGGTCCAATGATTCACTCGTCTGGTGTCAGGTCATGGTAGAGTGATTTTCCCACATTTCTGCACAGCTGACAAGAACAAATAGCGAACGTTTAGTTGCTTGCCCACACGGCAATATGGGCGGTGCGAAGCGGGCCCCCTGCTGGTCGCTAACAAAGATAGGGAAACGCATTCGCTACTCCCTGCAACTACTGCCTGCCTGTTATGACAACAGCAATTTCTCCCTCTCTGTAATAGACTCTATTTGGGTTGTAATAGTGTTTTTTATGGTGACAGCACTGATCTGCATTGAAATCAGAGAGGGAATTTAACCACATGTTTCCTCTCTCAAAAGTATCCGAAAGTATAGCAACTGTCGGATCCCATAACGGAACACGCGTCTTTCATTCAGTTTGAAAACATTTGGTGCCTCTCCAGCTCAGAATATAATACCATCCTTAATCTGAATAAGTCCGCTCCTCTTATTTTACTGGAGTGTCGCGCCATATTGCTGTAATGAACAGAGTCAGACCGATATAGAAGATGTGCATGCTCATTCCAGCCAATGTTAGTACACAGCACTGTAGTACTTTTCAGTACATTTTAGATATCCATCAACTCACACAAACACAATGATCATTAATGTAATTGACTATCGTTAGATGACTACTCTTTATCCGTTGAATTCATCTGATTTGAGTGGCATTTATGCTGCTCTGGTTGGGAGCTAACTCCTGTGGAATGGTAATTACAGCACTTGACTGCGAATACAGTGTACGTTTCATTCAGTGTCCACATCACGTAGTGCAAGACACCTGTATTTTACAACACTAGTTTGAGAAAATCTTGGTTGGACACTAGAAATGCGCTACCTCATTACTGTGGAAGATGAGCTTAATTGTATGCGTCACCACATTCAGACAGCTGTTGGGAAACGCTCCACAATGCAGCCTATATGCACTTTCGGTTCTGTGTAGTCCGTGCGTCAGTAGCAGTTGACGCGCCTGCCTTTGTCTCGACGCTTTTGTTCGAAGGCGATTGTTGAGCTACTCTTGACTTTACGGTTGCACGCATGTTCGCCATCCAGCCTGTGCGTCTACATTGTGAGCCGACTGTTGGTCTGATGCTCTGATGTTCCTTGGAGCCTAATTATCCTACGTAGATCAACCAAGAGTTTTTCGTGCTCTTCATGCCATATTTCTGTGCATTCAAAAAATATAAACATGCGGAAACGCCCAAAATGTAAATATGAATAACGAATATTTCATTTATTTTACTTTATTTTAATTTACAGAATTAACTTTAATTCTTCATAAACATTGCATCATCCCTGAAATCGCACAAATGAATGGTGAACATGCTGTTTGATTTAAGAAGTTAGATGGAATGCATGTGTACAAAAAGTAATTAAAACAATGTACCTTTCACATTATCACAGAAAGTTATTTCAACTACACTTCACCTGTTACATCAACATTCAGTTAAACGATATATTATTCACTCAGTATGCACGCAATTACAGAATGTCCGAATAATTATTATTTCAGATACACTTCATTCGATATATCGATTTAGAATTTATTGATAAATAATTCACTCAGTAGAATACGCGGAATATGTTAGAACTCATTAATCCGCAATCTAAATATCAAAACAATGTCGAACTATGATGGAATGGGGTTACTCGTGTATTGATATATAAGTCAATATTGAGAAATACTGGGAGAAGTAGGGAGATGGCAGAATGAGCGCTATTTTGATATCAAATTGATATACAAATTTATTAAACTGATAAAGTATCAAATGGCTCTGAGCACTATGGGACTTAACTTCTGAGGTCATCAGTCCCCTATAACTTAGAACTACTTAAACCTAACTAACCTAAGGACATCACACACATCCATGCCCGAAGCAGGATTCGATCCTGCGACCGCAGCGGTCGCGCGGTTCCAGACTGTTGCGCCTAGAACCGCTCGACCACACCGCCCGGCAAACTGATGAAGTAATTACCCCCCACCTCAGAAACACAAATCCATCACCATTCCCACTCACTGATGATGTCACGTGTTTTCCTCAGCCAGCATGTGGGTCACTGCACCCTCCCCACCAGTCGCCCTTCACCTCCCCCACCCAACCAATCGGCGGGAATGTGGAAACCAGTTCTTCTGGACAGAAAGCCCAAGTGCACCGCCCCCTCCCCCCCCCCCCTCCCCACACAGCATATGGGAAGATTCCAGATGCAGGAGAGAAACTCTATGTTAGTGTACGTTATTTACTTCGGTTGGGAAACTGAAGTAAAAATCAGTCCTAATACGTAATTAATCATGAAGATCGGTCCTAATTACACATGATATGCATAGCGCTACACAAGGAGCGCCTAAAATCGCAATACAGCTCATAAACTGATGATGTCATGTACCGCGTTTTATCCTGCTGGGAAAAAACTGCACAACACCAGTCGAAAATGCTGGCAGGCAAACTTCACCTACAAGCAGGTGGGAAAGAGAATTGAGTGGAAGGTACTGCCTTCATTTTGTGGCGGGAATTGTGTTCAGCTGACGAGATTCTGGTGCTGGACAGAGAGGAGTTTGATAAGTGTATCACCTGTATCCACACAGCTGAGGAGTGTGTCTGTCACTGTTTGACGTCAGAATTCGCTGCATTGCTTGACAATGACCCTGCAGCTTAGGTAATCAGAGACGATACACACTACCACAACTGAAGATAAATGCTTCTTTTTTCTAATTACACATCGAAATAGTGAAAAAACACCAGTACCTACAGTCAAGGTGTCATAAAGCAACACATGTGCGGGGGACTAGGGAAAACCGTTGTCCCAAAAGTTTGCATCAGGGGGAGGGGGCAGCAGTTGAACATAAGTTCTCGTTGATATGTGGTCAGAAAATATCGAAATTAGAGGTACTCTTACCTCCCCCTCATATCTCCCTCTCTCTCTCTCTCCTCACCACAGGTTTTTCAAGCGGCTAGCTGCTACCACTTGTGCGCAGCGCGTATGTGAATTGCAGCCTCCCGCCGATCTGGTTGCAGAGTCCAGCAGCAGAGCAATACTTGGGTGTCTGTTCGAGGCGGTGGCTCTGCACTAACATAAAATGACTTAACGCCACATAAACGAGGCTGATAAATGACGGACGTCTGCAATACAACTTGTTTGTTGATCTAAAACGTAATCATGCCCTGACTGCAGTACAGCTGCATCGGGTGACTACATACACACTGGACTTGACTCCCGCCCACAACTGCTTGCTATTCTGCGGTGGAGAACACTTGTATGTAACTTTAATGCACATGCTATAAGCGAGAATCTATTGGAAAAGGAAACACAACTGCGACAATAGTAAGTGTCCTCCTTCCACGAAAATAGACACAGTCATATTCTTCTTTTTGTGAGCAAATTCGGTATAGTTTTACGTTCGACTGCAGGATACAATTGGCATCTCTCTCTCCACACTGCCTCTCGTTATTTTTCGATGTCTGACGAAGTGAAAAAAAAAGAAAACTACAGCACCGCCACTGATTACAGATGACAAACTTGCAGAGGTCAGGTTACACAACTCCTATATATCTCCACCCTGCGTAAAGTTGAAAAAAGAGGAAACTTCCACAATTTTGCTCCAAAAACTATCTATCATTTCAGAATGCCACGTTATTTCCAAATCATCATCAGAGTAAAGAAAAAGAGAGAATTTAAACTCTGAATCAGAAACATCTACGTTAAGCAATTTCTTTCATCTTGATGGACAGATCACATGGCTTGAAAACATCCCTCACTTTCAAATCACTGTCTGTAAATAAATTTTCATGCATGTATGTTTTAAAATATTTTCAGAATACAGCCTTTCACGTCATTTGCTCACACGACAGAAAAAACACAATCATTTTATGTTTGACAACAAGCTATAATTCAAGAATACGTTGCTGTTTTATACACTATGACAGGTTCGGCTTTACCAATGTATTTGCAAAACAAATCGTGAGAGAATCTCTTCTAAAAGAACCTCCTAACATCTCCTAATGGAGAACACTATAAAATTGCTCCAGTCGTCGAAAACGAAATCCATACGTGTGATGACATATGACTTTTTTACTCCACAACTCACCTGTAGCGAGCAATGTGTAAAGTTGTCTCATCCATCAATCATTCCCAATAGCACCAGGTTCCTGGATTCTAGTCTCCTAAGCAATTTAATCATTACAGAACAGCCTGTTTCACATTGTCCACCCATACACTGGGAAAAACACAATCATTCCTAGGTTCCACAGCAGGAGACAATTTGCGTGGTGTCTACTTTATAATTAGAGGTTATGAAGTATGAAATAACAAAGGATATGTCGTAACACCTCTTCTTAAACAGGCAATTGTGATGATAATAATAAAAACAGTCATGATTACATAAGAATATATACAGTCGATTTCAATTCATTTTATCAACAAAATTGGCATAGTTTGAGAGCATTCCGTGTGTTCAGATTACAAACTGTCATGAGCAAGGGCATTACATTCATTTCAGATGTATGAAACACCGATACAGATCAGCATCTATACAGTCATTTAGTATGTTCTAGAGCACTCCTCATCATTATTTTGTATCATCCAGAGTAGGTAAAAACCTACGAACTACCCGCATCCAGACTTTAACCATTCTTAATGTTCCTTGTAATAGAACCTCCTATAAGATTTTACCACATCTCTTTCTTCGATATATAGAAAAACAAATAAGGTCTTCATACTGACATCGAGCATATTAAATACAATCGTATCGCTACAATGTAGCAAGTGGCCAGTCATCGAAGTCACTTGCACAGACGTGTGTAAAGTTTCGTTGCCTGTGCTGGGGGAAGACCTTATCCATCAGGCTATCAATCACAAGAGAGGCATACTGTGTTGCTCTTTCATGAGCAGTTTAATTCCTTGTTTTTCAGCTGTAACACATCCAAGCAACTTTTGATTGTCGCTTTGTGCACCACTATGCACTTTGTTTTTCTACCATGACTTTGGGATCAGTTTCAGATGCTAATCCGACCTTAACTCGTTGCGATCCATTGGTTCTCACCCCAAGCTGAACATAACAAGGTGTAAACTGTGCTGCTTCCACAACACACAGGATTCTAGAAATAAAACACAGAGGTGATGTTTCTTATTGACAGAAATGTGGAAGACATGACAATGTATGGAAAGTGGAAGAGTTCGTCTTGCTGTAGAATATGAACCGGACAGTGAACATCCGATCCAAACTACTGAAAGAGGTTATGGATGGTGCGACTCCGACTTAAATTTTTGTTGGGCAAAATTCGCAAAATCATTTTGGGCTTCCAAATGGCGCAAACAACATTTATCAAAGCTACTACGGTCGAAATTTTTGAATAGATATTCATAATTCAAGGCCAAGTTTACCATCAACTGTCTCTCTAATGGCAATGCACGATGCAAACCCGAAACTTCCTGAAATTTGCTTCATGGGCCATGAAGAAGAACGCTTGGACACAAGACACTATTGCAGTCACATAAAACACATCGAAGAAAGGGAAATACCGGCGTCGTAGGAGACGTTTTTGAACAGTCACAGTCGGCTGGTTCAAACGTTTAAGCCGTTTACTCTGTGGCACTCACGCGTTCATCATCAAAGCCGACAACTCGAAAGCTGGAAATCACGCCGTCCGATTTATAGCTCCCACTGAGGGTGATACGATATGATATTGCAGTACCTGTGTTATTTCCAGTTACGACGCAATGTTCCTTCCGACATGCATGCTTGTCCGAAGGAAGAAGCACTGCAGCGACTGCAGCGGTTATAAAATACATGAAATGTATTCACAGCTGCGAATATGGACAACCATCAGTTTTATAATGTAACGACGGCAATAAGAATTTGTGCCAAACTGGGACTCGAATCCAGACTTCTCGGCTATCGCTAGTAGTAGCCCTGCCATTTGGCTCTCACAGCATTACTCACAACCAGACCCAAACTCCATATGTCGTCAACTATTTGTCTGCAGCCTGTACTCGTACATCCATTAAGTATTTTCTCGTACAGTGGAGTCATTTTACCTTAAAGTCACTTTTCCGGTGGCGGAGGATAAATATCAATTACGAGGCAATATTCCTTCGAACATGCATTCATCAGCGGGAAATCCGGGTTAGAGTCCCGGTCTGGCACAGCTTTTCATTGTCTTGTATTATACAACTGATGTCTGTACATACTCGTAACTGTTGATACGTCTAATGTACACTCTGAATGAAGTCGCTGCTGTTATATCTGGCGATCAATTTGAGCACAGAAACTCCAGAATCCACCGCAGAGGCAATGCAATTCAGACGACAGCGGGCACACGCAATTCTTACGACGATTTACAATGTCCACTGCTATTATGGGAAGGAGAAGATTTATATTGTATTAATATCAAACAGCAGAATCCATGGACAGGTAATAAATTGTAAAATGGAAAATGCATGTCTTTTACAATGTTCTTTGCTACATTTCTTTATTTATTCATACACTACTGGCCATTAAAATTGCTACACCAAGAAGAAATGCACATGATAAAAGGGTTTTCATTGGACAAATATATTATACTAGAACTGACGTGTGATTACGTTTTACGCAATTTGGGTGCACAGATGCTGAGAAATCAGTACCCAGAACAACCACCTCTGGCCGTAATGACGGCCTTGATACGCCTGGGCATTGTGTCAAACAGAACTTGGATGGCGTGTACAGGTACAGCTGCCCATGAAGCTTCAACACGATGCCACAGTTCATCAAGAGCAGTGACTGGCGTATTGTGACGAGCCAGTTGCTCCGCCACCATTGACCAGAAGTTTTCAATTGGTGAGAGATCTGTAGAATGTGCTGGCCAGAGCAGCAGTCGAACATTTCTCTATCCAGAAAGGCCCGTACAGGACCTGCAATATGCGGCCGTGCATTATCCTGCTGAAATGTAGGGTTTCGCAGGGATAGAATGAAGGGTAGAGCGACGGGTCGTAACACATCTGAAATGTAACGTCCACTGTTCAAAGCGCCATCAATGCGAGCAAGACGTGACCGAGACGTGTAACCAATGGCACCCTATAACATCACGCCGGGTGATACGCCAGTATGGCGATGACGAATACACGCTTCCAATGTGCGTTCACCACGATGACGCCAAACACGGATGCGACCATCATGATGCTGTAAACAGAACCTGGATTCATCCGAAAAATTGACGTTTTGCCGTTCGTGCACCCAGGTTCGTCGTTGAGCACACCATCGTATACGCTCCTGTCTGTGGTGCTGCGTCAAGGGTAACCGCAGCCATGGTGTCCGAGCTGATAGTCCATGCTGCTGGAAACGTCGTCGAACTTTTCGTGCAGTTGGTTGTTGTCTTGCAAAACGTCCCTATCTGTTGACTCAGGGATCGAGACGTGGCTGCACGATCCGTTACAGCCATGCGGATAAGATGCCTGTCATCTCGACTGCTAGTGATACGAGGCCGTTGGGATCCAGCACGGCGTTCCGTATTACCCTCCTGAACCCACCGATTCCATATTCTGCTAACAGTCATTGTATCTCGACCAACGCGAGGAGCAATACGGTAAACCGCAATCGCGATAGGCTACAATCCGACCTTCATCAAAGTCGGATAAGTGATGGTACGCATTTCTCCTCCTTACACGAGGCATCACAACAACGTTTCACCAGAGAACGCCGGTCAACTGCTGTTTGTGTATGAGAAATCGGTTGGAAACTTTCCTCATGTCAGCACATTGTAGGTGTCACCACCAGCGCCAACCTTGTGTGAATTCTCTGAAAAGCTAATAATTCGCAAATCACAGCATCTTCTTCCTGTCGGTTAAATTTCTGTAGCACGTCATCTTCGTGGTGTAGCAATTTTAATGGCCAGTAGTTTACTTTATAGGTGTCGAAACCAACCAGGCTGTCAGCGCAGTGAGCTGTTATTCGTACCGGATGATGATTCGGCGCAATCAAGACAATCACATTTTCGAATGTTTGCACCTGTTTAACCAGTACATCGCGGACATATATGCGAAGATCGCGAGCGTGCGACTACGTTACATCCACTTTAATCTAGCGAAGCTGCAGCCGGAGGAGTATATTCATTTAAGAGATGCTGTTGTCGGCAAAGTAGACAGAAATTTAACTATCAGTGAAATCGGAAACGCGTACATGCTTCCATCTACATATATTGGCAGTCAAAGTCATGTGAAAGAATACATACAAGATGCTATGACTTTCGGGCTCGTTTGCCGATGACCAGATTTATTTAGAACGTTCACATGCAATCCGGAATAGGAAGGAGTAAAAACTTTGTTATTGCCAGGACAATCGCCAATATATCACGACGACATAACTGCGCGTTAAAATTAAAAACATTGATGAATTTGATAACCAAATCGTGCGTTTTCGAACCATCACGTTGCATTCTATTGAGTGACAAAAACGAGGTTTGTCACATGTGCACATTTTTCTATAGTTATGCGACAAAATATGACCAGAAGAAAATTATAATATTATTTCAGCAGAAATTCCAGATAGGTCAACTGATGAAGTATTATTCCACATCATTACCACAAACATGATTCATGGTCCGTGCGTTAATCTGAACATGACAACGCCGTGTAAGGACAATGGAAAATTTACTTAGTGTTTCCTACAGAAGTTTATTGATGCTTCTATCTCCCGCGTCCGGCCATCCTGATTTAGGTTTTCCGTGATTTCCCTAAATCGCTCCAGTCAAATGCCGGGATAGTTCCATTGAAAGGGCACCGCCGATTTCTTCCCCCGTCCTTCCCTAATCCGATGAGACCGATGACCTCGCTGCCTGGTCTCCTCCCCCAAACAACCCAACCCTACCCAGCCCAACGATGCTATCACGACACATCGACAGTTATCCAATGTACCGTCGTAGGAACACAGACAATGGAGGTCATTCATTTACAATGCGAACGTCAAACAGCAGCAGACTGAAATTGACAATCAGTGTGTAGTATTACATCCCCCTCTATTGTCAAAAACTTACAAAGTTAACATTAATGTGGAGTTTTGCCGGTCTGTTAAGTAATTTGTCAATACGTTCATAAGATCAGTAATACGACTGTATTTGGAGTTCTAAATGTAAATGACGAATTAACACGCTACCAGAGGAATAGATAGGCCTGCATCAGCAGCAACGAATCTGTTTGGAGTATTCTGAATTATTCTATACACGAATGAGGCCATCTGTCACGCATCTAGCCATGCATCTTGAAAACAGTCAATGTGAAACTTTCCGGCAGGTTAAAATTGTATGCCAGACCGAAACTCGAACTAGGGACCTTTGCCTAAGGTTTCGAGCTCGAGTCTCGGTCCTGCTGACAGTTTTAATCTGCCAGGCAATTTCATATTAGCGCACACTCCGCTGCAGAGTGAAAATATTATTCTGGGAAACAGTCAATGTGTTCCTTTCACAGAAGACAATGCTCTGCAATGAACATTCATTCCTCTGAAAACTGCACTGTCTAAATTCTTCGAGTCATGCAAGCAAACAGATATTTTCGATCAGTTCCCACGAGCTTAGTTTTATTCCGAGGAGCCATATTTCACACGGAATAACGTGTCAAGGAGATGGGAGCCGTGCAAGCGAGGTGAAGCCGTTGCAGCATTTCCTGGCATTTTTAAAACACTTACATTAGGCCGATTGCTGGGGAAACTCGGGCAAATTGGCGACATTAGGATGCTCGTATTTTACGATTTTTCTGGCCTTTACTTTGAAGTCAAATAGTTTAGTTACGGAAAAAATATTACGTCATGTCTCCCCTTCATATGCAAGTCCTTAAACATTTCCTAAAACTAAAGATTTTTATACAGACCTATTTTTCTTAGTGATAGTACCATTCGTCAACTTACCCGACAGGGAGGGTAAGATCACAAGCGGTATGGCTAAGATGTCGAAGTGAACATTTTATTCAGAATAAAAAACACATTTTATTTATGATGATCTATTTATGACAACAATCACGTACATTACATTTCTCCTCTGCTTCCCTGCAATTTAATCCCTTACACCCATTATGTACCCGCTCTTGGCATGGAGAACATTTATACCATAAGCTACTATACACACTGAAATAATCGGAATCAGTGTCGGCGTACTCAGTTTCGATGGATGAGTTTGATGACGGGTCGCACCAGTCTATTCTAGAGTCCTTTCTTTGTTTCATTCCAAAACATCCGCTGGAAGCAAGTTTATGTTTAGGAACTTTTGCTACACTCGCATTCTCTTTTAATTTAGTATTTCCCTTCATTTTTCTGTCTTGTTGCCTCTTCTCATTGTCCTCTTTTGTTTGTCTCTCTTTTTCCAAAACCATTTTCACGGGTGTGCTGGTTATGTGTGGAGACAGCAACTTATTTCTTCGTTTTCTTGAGCCTCCTTTAGATGCAGATTGAAGAAACGGAGGTAAGGCAGATGTATATGTGCAGTTAGAGACTGGCGAGAGCACCGATAATGCTCAAAGCTCTGCAACGGGTAATGGAGATAAAACTGAAGTACTTGTAAGGTTAGGCGAAGGCCCTGACACAGGTTCTGCTTCGCGTAACGAATGTAAAATAGTGGTTAGGTGAGGCCCCTGGTAGTAAATCAAATTCTGCAGCTGAGGTTCCTGACATCCCAAGCAGAGCATTTGTTTTGGACAGAATTTCATTGATATAATTGTCTCTTGTTAGTGAAGGCGCGAAGACTTCATCAGTACTCAGTTGTGAATGTAGTGGCTCAGTTCTTGTGTCTGTAAATTATTTGAAGATGTGGCTTCGCTAAGGACCGCGTTGAACGATATTGCAATGATTTGTATTGTTATCAATTGGCCTGGTTGATTGGCAAGATATTCAGTACAAGCTTTGCCATAGGCAGTCATCAGAGGTCCGCAAAATAACACATCCAATGGTTGCAATCTGTGGTGCGAGTTGGGAAACCTAAAAAAGTTATCGAATTATCTCTGCACAGAGTTACGGCTTCCCAAGAGCTCTGAGGTATGACTATGCATAAAACAAATAACTGGCTTTCTTTCTGGTGGGCTTACTACATTAATCGAATGCTGTAGCCATTAAGGTAGTCAGCATTCATCCACACAGAATCATGGTCAACTCCAGCAGATCCAGGTCGTGCTTCATCAAGATCGTAACAGTGTCCCTCCTTTTAAGCTTCGTACGAACATCGAAATGGCAGATATTGAGATAACCGAGCGCAGAACTCAAAAGCAGCTACAATCGCTTTGTAGTGGAAAGGCGTCAGAACCAGATGAGATACTTATAAGATTCTATAAAGATGATGCGAAAGAACTTGCTCCCCTTCTAGCAGTAATTTATCGCATATCGCTTGAGCAATGACAGGTACCTAACGACTGAAAAAAAGCGAAGGTCATTCGCGTTTTTAAGAATGGTCGTAAGACAGTTCCACACAATTTTAGAACTATAGCGTTGACGTCAATCTGTTGTAGAACTATGGAGCATGTTTTATGCTCAAGAATTACGACGTTTTTGGAAAATGAATATTTCCTCCATAAATGCCAACATGGATTAGGCAAATATATATCCTGCGAGTCTCAGCTCGCTCTGTTCCTCCATGTGATCCACAGCGCAGTGATCAACGACGCTCAGGCTGATGCCGTGTTCCTTGATTTCAGTAAGGCGTTTGACACGTTCAGCATTGCCGTTTAATGAAAAAAAAAAAAAAAATACGAGCGTACAAATTCGGACAGACTTGAGATTGGATTCAAGACTTTCTTGCAGATAGAACTCAGAACCTTGCTCTTAACGAAACTACATCGACAATTGTAAAGGTAATATCCGCAGTACCACAGGAAAGTGTGACAGTATCTAGTAGAAAGTGTCAGATGCTCTTGAAGGCTATTCGCAATTGATGCAGTTGTCTACACGGAAGTAGCAACGCCAGAAGGTAGTAAGACTTTCAAAACGACCTGCAGAGAATTGATGAATGGTGCAGGCTCTGGCAGTTAACCCTGAACGTAAATAAATGTAACATATTGCGCATATATATGAAAAGAAATCCACTACTGTACAGCTACACTATTGATGTCAAACAGCTAGAGGCAGCGTCTGACGTAAAATATCCAGGCTTAACTATCAAGAGCGACCTTAAGTGGAATGACCACATAAACAGGTAGTGGGAAAAGTAGACACCAGACGCAGATTCATCGGAATAATCTTAAGGGAATGTAACTCATCCACGAAAGAAGTGGCTTATAAGGTGCTTGTTCGCACGATTCTCGAGTATCGTTCATCTCTCTGGGACCCCTGCAAGGTAGAACTCATAGAGGAAATAAAGAAGATCCAATGAAGCGGGACGCGTTTCGTCACGGGATCGTTTAGTTGGTGAAAGAGAGTTACGGAGATGCTAAACAAATCCACCGGCAGACGTTACAAGAGAGGCCTTGCACATCACGGAGGGATTTACTATCGAAATTTCGGGACAGAACTTTTCAGGAGGAGTCAGAAAACATATTACATCCCCATACATTCATCTCGCGTATTGACTACGACGAGAAAATTCGAGAATACAAAGGCTTACCGACAATCATTCTTCCCACGCACTATTAGCGAATGGAACAGGTTTCGAGGGATCTGATAAAGGTACCGAAAGTACCCTCCGCCACACACCATTACGTGAGTTGCGGAGTATGATGTGGATGTAGATGCAGATGTAATGAGCGGTTGCTGACTGACGTACAATGGATGGTGGAAGAACAGTAAATACAGCACTCAGACGCAATTGAACATTCATAATAACACCGAAAATGCGTTATGCAACATCAAAACCGATCCGGTACGGCTAATTCCTCAGGCATTAAATGGAACACGGCATGATTTGAATGTCAATACCAGACATTTTGGTGGGGCCCTTTTGCCATTATCCGGCGACTTTCGGCAGACATTACTTGTCATTCCACGTTCTACGTACGGGTATGAGACAAACGAATGATTGAAATTATCCAGTTTGTGAGGGAATGTACAGACGAATGACTACAAATATGAGTGTAGAATTTCAAAACGATGCATCAGCAGACACATTCTCCAAGCAGTTGCTGGATAATGATGGAAAAATTCATTTGCATGAAGATACGCTATTAATTAAGTATATGAAACATCGTTGCTTTTAAAAATGAAATACCAGCGAGTGTATTCCCTTATTTAATCGACCAGTACATGAACAACACATGGGTCAGTGATCGAGCGATTCTGGCACCTAGAAATTTCGATGTTGATCAAGTCAGTTTTCATCACGACAGATATTGTCCGGCGAATACCATTCAAATCGGTCGGCACTGTGATTGATGAAATCTAAACTGTCAATTACCGCACTGCATTCTTACATTCACTCGATTTCTCTGGACCACTACATAATCCACTCTTGACAATTGCTCCACCAATCATTTTGCTTCGCAGTTTCAGTCCACCCAAATTGTGCAATGGGAAGCGAATGGTGATCAAACGAACTATGGGAAATCTGTTAGAAGTGACAATATTGAATGGAAAATTCAGAGGAGAGAATATGTTGCTGCTACGCACTCTAATGATACCTCCAGACGCGTAAATTCAATTCAAGCGCTTACAAATTCCTATTCGCTTGGCTAACTGCAAATGACCATAAATAAGTCGCAAGGTAAAACATTGGGCATATATGGACTGAAACTGGAAAATCTATGCTTCTCACGCGGAAAACTTAATGTTGCGTGTTTACGGGTAGGCAAATCGTCTTAACTGTACATTTACACACCACAAGAAGGAACAACGAAAAAGCATTGTACTCACAGTAGCATTGGTAGGATAAATTCATTTCAACATTTCTTAATACTTAGGTTAGATTTCATAGGTCAACAACATACATTATTAGATTTAAGAGGTCTAATTTCCTTAATTTTGTTCTATGTTGTATAATTACATTAATGCATTTGAGTTATTTCAATTATATTGGTTGAAAGATTTAGGTCAAGACACATTTTTTGGTAGCAGGGTTTGTGGCAGGAGAACGTCTGTTTACCGATTTCTCTAGTACAATTATAAACAGGAACTGGTACCTTCTGTGCCACTGCACAACGAAGCGCTTTTCGTCTGTTATGCAGGAATTTTTCAGATAAAGCCATTCAGTAGTTTCTGAGTTACTAAATCGCGAGAATTAATTAACTGCGACAGCTGTTGACGAAGCGTATTTATTTGAAGAGCTTTTGCAGTTGCGATAAATGGTTTTAAAGCTGCCGTTAGGACGGAAAAGCAATTAATGACCCGGAAATGATCGCAAAAGCACGACTCATTTACTACCATACGATGTCGATTTCAACTGCTGGCCGGTGAGCGGAAATGAAAGTGTCTCATTAAGTTGGCAAATGCGCAGTTTATTACTGCGGAGCTATAAAAGGATGACACACTACCGCTGTCAGCGGTAACTGCGTGCTGATTGCCTAACTGTCATTTGCTTTTCGTTATACTTCTCATTATGCAGTCAAACATCACTGCACACCTATAGCCTTCTACCATACAGTAGGTTCCTTCATTCATTGCTTCATCTTATTTGAGAAGTCCTGAACAAACTTAATTTGTCTTCCAGTTGTCCTTGTACTTAACTTCCTCGCTACTCGTACAACTGTCAAGCACGCTTACGAATCCTATAGGCTGCCTAACTTTGTTCTGTCTGTTTTCATCGAGGCGATGCTAGAATTATGTTCGGGAGAATTCTAAATATGATCGACATTACAAGATGCAATTTAAACAACGGAATTTGTGCATCAATTCCTTCATTCTCAAAACTTTTTTGGTCCTTCCCGACCTCTTTAGCTGCTTCTTCTGCTTTTTAGTCTACTTATCAGTGATCAGTCAATAATTAGAGAGACAAATTTTTATAGAAATGAAACGGTTTGTAGGAGGAGTTTTGTACTTTCATGACTTTAGGGTGCCATCACTGGGATGAGCTGACAACAGCTAATGGATAAAAACTTTATTTGCTTGCAACCTCAATATTGCATTTAACAATGGCGTATCCGCTTCAAGTTTCCGCATTAGCTGAACGACGATAAGCCATACGGTTGTTTTTTTATGAAAGTGAAAAAACCAGCTGAAACTTTCTTTCGAATGATTTTACAGCATGGTGAAAGTTGTATGAACCACGCAAATTTTTACAAGTCGGTGGAACATTTCCAAAACAGTTGACTTCGGTTACTGACGAGCAACGTCCTCGCCAACCAATAGAAGTGTCATCTCCGTCGCTTCATACCGACATTGACGTCATTATTCGTGAAGGCTGGCTTGTTATAGTTCAACGTTTCTACACTACTCATAAATCTATCAGTAACAAGCTGATTTACAGCTACACAATTGCAAGGTGAGTCCCGAAAGAGTTAATGCATCAATACAAGTGAACAGGACTCACAGTGTATACAGGCTTCAAAGAAGGCTATGGTAGGGAAGGTGACCCTTTTCTAAACATGTCATGACATTTCGGTGTACCATTTTGAACCAGACTCCAAAAGACAAAGCACTCAATGGAAACGCTCCAGTGCTCCTGTCCGACAAAAATGCAGACCGCAGTCATTAGTGGGAGAAGTGAAGTTGACCGACTTTTGGGATTCCCAAGGTATCGTCTCTAGTGATTATTTGGAAGGAAGATCAGCGTACAATAAACAGCACGTCCTACTCAGACATGCTGATGAACGCCAAGAAAGTATTGGAAAAGATGGGTTATCCCGTTCGGAAGTGAAGTATAACACAGGTCACGGATGAAAAACTTTCCATGAAAGTAGCTTATTCATGTGAGATTTTCTATGGTAAACCCCTTTAATATTACATGATTAATATATACAAACATCCAGTTATCTTCTGCCAAGCAGGATCGTTGGGTACACAGCGATGCTCCATTATTTTATTGATGTGGTAATTCCATCAACGTTATGGTATCCAGCTTCTACGTCTGCTAGGTTGTTTCCATTTAATAATATTCTTAGCCCACCGATGATTTGGCATTCTCAATAAATGCCAAAACCACTTTAATGATTTCCTTTCAGTTCCACCACTGTCTCATTTGTGCTCATTCTCGCTCTCACTTCCTCGTTAGTTTCTTTTTTCTCGATCCTTGAAAGTCTGGCGCTCCTTCGTAAATAACCCATTTCCACAGCTGCCAATCTTTTTTTTTTTTTTTGAAGTCGGCATTTAAAAACCATAGTTTCGATCAATAGCATAGTACAGATTATACTATCAGCCTACCCTCTCTGTTCTATGATACGAAACAAACATCAAGATCACCCACAATTTTTACAAACGAAAAGTTTCATTCTTAATAACATTAATGATTGAGCGATTTCAGCTTCACGCATTTAATTACTTTAGGTCATCGGTCTTCTGGCAGATTTGTTGTGACCCCCACAAATTCCTCTCCTGTGCGTGCCTCTGCACCTCACGTCATAAATTATTTGTTGAATGTAATCCTATCTTCCTCCAAAATTTTACGATCTATACCTCAGCTTCCTCAAGTACTGCGGAATTTACACTCCTGGAAATGGAAAAAAGAACACATTGACACCGGTGTGTCAGACCCACCATACTTGCTCCGGACACTGCGAGAGGGCTGTACAAGCAATGATCACACGCACGGCACAGCGGACACACCAGGAACCGCGGTGTTGGCCGTCGAATGGCGCTAGCTGCGCAGCGTTTGTGCACCGCCGCCGTCAGTGTCAGCCAGTTTGCCGTGGCATACGGAGCTCCATCGCAGTCTTTAACACTGGTAGCATGCCGCGACAGCGTGGACGTGAACCGTATGTGCAGTTGACGGACTTTGAGCGAGGGCGTATAGTGGGCATGCGGGAGGCCGGGTGGACGTACCGCCGAATTGCTCAACACGTGGGGCGTGAGGTCTCCACAGTATATCGATGTTGTCGCCAGTGGTCGGCGGAAGGTGCACGTGCCCGTCGACCTGGGACCGGACCGCAGCGACGCACGGATGCACGCCAAGACCGTAGGATCCTACGCAGTGCCGTAGGGGACCGCACCGCCACTTCCCAGCAAATTAGGGACACTGTTGCTCCTGGGGTATCGGCGAGGGCCATTCGCAACCGTCTCCATGAAGCTGGGCTACGGTCCCGCACACCGTTAGGCCGTCTTCCGCTCACGCCCCAACATCGTGCAGCCCGCCTCCATTGGTGTCGCGACAGGCGTGAATGGAGGGACGAATAGAGACGTGTCGTCTTCAGCGATGAGAGTCGCTTCTGCCTTGGTGCCAATGATGGTCGTATGCGTGTTTGGCGCCGTGCAGGTGAGCGCCACAATCAGGACTGCATACGACCGAGGCACACAGGGCCAACACCCGGCATCATGGTGTGGGGAGCGATCTCCTACACTGGCCGTACACCACTGGTGATCGTCGAGGGGCACTGAATAGTGCACGGTACATCCAAACCGCCATCGAACCCATCGTTCTACCATTCCTAGACCGGCAAGGGAACTTGCTGTTCCAACAGGACAATGCACGTCCGCATGTATCCCGTGCCACCCAACGTGCTCTAGAAGGTGTAAGTCAACTACCCTGGCCAGCAAGATCTCCGGATCTGTCCCCCATTGAGCATGTTTGGGACTGGATGAAGCGTGGTCTCACGCGGTCTGTACGTCCAGCACGAACGCTGGTCCAACTGAGGCGCCAGGTGGAAATGGCATGGCAAGCCGTTCCACAGGACTACATCCAGCATCTCTCGATCGTCTCCATGGGAGAATAGCAGCCTGCATTGCTGCGAAAGGTTGATATACACTGTACTAGTGCCGACATTGTGCATGCTCTGTTGCCTGTGTCTATGTGCCTGTGGTTCTGTCAGTGTGATCATGTGATGTATCTGACCCCAGGAATGTGTCAATAAAGTTTCCCCTTCCTGGGACAATGAATTCACGGTGTTCTTATTTCAATTTCCAGGAGTGTATTTACTGATCTCTTACCACTTGTTCTATCACCCCGACCATTTTTCCTTGGCAGTGTTCTCTACATGTTCCTTTACTCACCGATTCCTTATTCCATCAGTCCGCTTTATGTTCAACACCCCTGTAGAACACCATATCTCAAACGCTTCGATTCTCCTCATTTCTGGTTTCCTCACAATTCATGATTCACTTCCATGCTGTGCCCTACGATTTCAGAGATATCTTCCTCAAATTAGGCCGATGATTGAGACTGGAGGAATTCTTTTACCGTGGAATGTCCTCTTTGCCTGTGCTACTCTTCTTTTCATGCCCTCCTTGATTTGTCCGCAATTTGTTATTTTATTTCCAAGATAGCAGAATTTCTTCTCTTTGTGCACTTAAAAACCGCAAAACCGAAACTGGAATGCACGAAAAATCTAAGCATTTGAAGTTAGGTATAACAGACGAATGTTGAAAATTTGATGGACTGATAAGACAAGGAATGAGGAAGTTCTCCGCGGAATCGATAGCGAAAGGAAAACAGGGAGAAAATATTGACAACAAGACGGGATGTGATAGGACATGTTTTAAGACATCAGGGGATGGCATCTATGGTACTAGAGAGAGATGTAGAAGATAAAAACTGTAGAGAAGGACAGAGATTGGAGTACATTCAGCAAATAATTGAGGATGTAGATTGCAAGCTTTACTGTGATATGAAAAGCTTGGCACGGCAGAGAAATTCGCAGCGGGCCTCATCAGACTACTCATGTGATCGATGGCTCAAAAAAATGTACTTCGAGGACATCACTTTTGATAAATTTATCACTAATCTCATATTTTGCTGCATTTCAGTACTTTAGTCTTCGTTCAGTTTACCCTAAATCCATATTCTGCACTCATTAGACTGTTTATTCTATTCAACAGGCATTGTAAATCTTCTTCACTATCTCTGAAAGGAGCAATGTCGTCAGTGAATTTTATTATTTCACCTTGCATATTAATCCCACTCCACAAGGTATTTCCACTATTTTTTCTTCAATGTAGGCATTGAACATTATGGCCTAAAAAGCGCATTACTTTCTTTCGAGTGCTATTGCAGTTAGCGATGTCAAATAATAATGGAAAGGTCTTTTGTTCTTCATCTTTATATACAGTTGCTTGTTGGGTAACAACATTAACTCACTTTTGTACCTTCTAGTTCATTCGTTTTCTATCATTCCTGCTCATGGTTGTAAAAACTTTCGTGATAGTTTTCATTACGTTTGTGGCGAGTTTGTAATCAGTGATTGATCGCTGTGGAAATTGTTACAGGCCGGCTGCTACACTTCTGTCTAGCTGTTACGCCTCGTATTCTTTTGTTTCAATTCTTTGTGGGTCCATTGTGTAAGAATTAATGTTTACTATTTATAATTATTCCTGAAGCGCCAGAGACTCTGAAAAGCGAAGGCGAAGGAGGAGTTGTGACTTATACTTAGGAGGAATACAAATACAAGACCATTGAAACTCTTAGACTTTGTATTGGTCAGTATTTTGAAGCTTGTGCTGTTGATATATAAATTCATAGAACGTTAGCATATGTGTAGATATACAAGTCTTTGAGTTGTACATGCAGCAACATGAAGCGTCATTAATTCTTAAACATCGAAACATCATGAGGTAACACTAAGTATCTAATTTAATCGAAAACCTTTTTGAAGGTATACTTACCTTATAGCTATACTTAAGTTCCTTGCGATTTTTTCCGTCGTGTATTTAGCATCAGGTTTATTGTGATTCTTTGGTTGTCACTGCAGTAATTCAAAACTTTACGTTTAGTCATTTGCGAGGGTTGCCGAGAAAGTAAGTTCCGATTGGTCGTCAAATGGAAACCACAGTGAAAAAGAGAAACGTTTCATTTGCAACAGTTAGGTACACCTTCCACCTACTTCTCCATATAGTCGCCGCTACAACTTCGAGTTTTGTCGTAGTTTGTATCAACTTTTCAATATCCTTGTTATAGGAAGGAGCCGCCTGTGCTTTCGACCAGTTATCTGCACTGGTATGCCGCTCGTTGTCTGTGGAAAACTTTTGTCTTCATAGCCAGCGGTTCTTGTGAGCAGAGATGAGACTCAGGGGGAGCCAATTACGGACTGTGTTGTGGGTGATCAAACACTTCTTATAGGAAACGCTGTAGCAGCTTCTTCATTGCCCCTTTTGTGTTCGGCCGTGAATTGGCATGAAGAAGGAACTGCTCGACAGTTGTGTTATGTGGGCTGCATGACACAGGCGAAATCTCTAGCCAGGCCCTCATATTTGGCGGGAGACGCTATTCCCTACGCACTTTACGTGCTCACTGTTCACTCAGAAATGAAAAGAACAACGTGGCACGATCAATGGGCATACTAGAGACACTGCCCAATACATCTGTGCAAAGCTTTACCGGATTTTCCCACTGGCTCCATTTCGCGAGCGATCGGAACTTACTTTCTGGACAACCCTCGTATTATTTGCTATTAAACCGTTTTGCTTGATTGTTCTTGATCTTTATTTCTTTTTGACTGCAATTGCTTTTAGTTTCTTCTCTTTTCAACTTAAAAATGTTTCGTCTCATGTCATCAGATTATTGATGAGTTTTTCTTACTGTAAAGATTTTAATTATTTTCAATAAACTATTGTTAAAATATACTTCATTTGAGCTACCAGTACCTCTTCAATCCACAACTAGCTCCTTATCGCTTCAGTGCAGTATAGCGGTGTGACTATCTGTTATTGTCTGGGGGAGCGTAACAGTAGTGCCTTGAAACACATCCCCACATCCCCGGCGTGAGATACGGTCGCGTTACCTTGATAGCGACAATGACGGGGCGGGACCGATTACACGGCGTTGGGAGCCGTCCAGACACCGGTACGGCACCCGGGAGGCACGCGTTACGTCACTGATGGCGACATTAAGCTGCTCGGCTGCGGTATCAGCCCTTAACACGCGCGCCGCCAAATGAGGCACTTCGCCTTGCGAAACTGCGGCCTTATCTCACCTGACCCCAATTTTCGTTAATTACTCCACCATTACGGACAGTGCAGTCACCGCACGACTATGGTACCTATACTCGTTTCCCGCTTTCACGTAGAAATTTCACAGCTGCAATAAATACTGACAATCGTTAGATACGATGGCCCTATGATGGGTCATAACCAGCGCTGCTGCCGTTTTGCGTCCCTCTGCGGTCGAATAGTGAACAACTCGTGTCGCCTAAGAATAATATCCGTGTTGATTACGCTAATTTCCGGTTGGTGGCTGAAACAACTGGTTATCGGTTATATCGTTTTTTCGACAGCAGTTCAGTCAGACTCTTAAAACCGCTCAGAATAACCGGTTTCTGAAATAACCGAATTTCGGTTTTTTATTCAAATGGT
This sequence comes from Schistocerca americana, assembly GCF_021461395.2. Classification (NCBI taxonomy): domain Eukaryota; kingdom Metazoa; phylum Arthropoda; class Insecta; order Orthoptera; family Acrididae; genus Schistocerca; species Schistocerca americana. Next base: position 270,287,279 of record NC_060125.1, on the reverse strand, counting down.
TCAAATGACTCTGAGCACTATGCGACTTAACTTCTGAGGTCATCAGTCGCCTAGAACTTAGAACTAATTAAACCTAATTAACCTAAGGACATCACACACATCCATGCCCGAGGCAGGATTCGAACCTGCGACCGTAGCGGTCGCTAGGTTCCAGACTGTAGCGCCCAGAACCGCACGGCCACTCCGGCCGGCTTTTTTATTCCTATTATTTCTTGTGTTAAACGTATAAATAGAACAAAGATTCAAAAACGTTGAGTCCCTCAGTTTTAAGAGACATAGCATCAAAATATTAAATTAAATAAGCAAATAAAATAAATGTAGTCCATCCTCCATTTCCTTCTTTTCTCGAAAAAGTGATAAACGGTTTACAGCTACAGAAAAAATGGCTCTGAGCACTATGGGACTTAACATCTATGGTCATCAGTCCCCTAGAACTTAGAACTACTTAAACCTAACTAACCTAAGGACATCACACAACACCCAGCCATCACGAGGCAGAGAAAATCCCTGACCCCGCCGGGAATCGAACCCGGGAACCCGGGCGTGGGAAGCGAGAACGCTACCGCACGACCACGAGATGCGGGCCTACAGAAAATCACGAGTAGTCCTCTACAGGTTCTAATTTTTTGAAACTCTGCTCAAAAATTACATTACAATCAGGCATCAAACCGCTAACTGTACACTACGAATAGTCAGTGTTATCGAGTGAAAATGGAGGGCTACAAGCAGATAAAGGCATTGTACGTAGACACAGACAGCTGAGGACTGATGACCCTCTAGTTTGGTCCCTCCCTCTTGAAACCAACCAACCAACCAAAAGGGAGCTGATTAGATGCTTTCCATTTTTATTGCAATCTATGAATGAACTATTAAGTCCTCGACTTATGCCTAAAACTTGTCGTGGCTCCTCCAGTTTTTAATCATTTAAATCAAATGGAGCATTGGACTTGATTGATACCACACATTGTGAAAACTTCAGGGCTAGGAGGATTGCCATTCTGCAGTGCAACTGATGCCCGACGACGACAGTGAGAAACTACTACACAGACCAGAGGGAGGTAAATCGTGCGCACTTAAGGGTACATTCGTACCGTCTAACAGGCCATACCGCATGCTGAAATGTGCGTATTTAAAGTAACAGTGACCGCTATAGATGTGACTAATTGATATACCATTGTTTTTAACCCGGTTGGCAATAAAGAAAAAAAGGACACTTATTTTAATCGAGAACACATAAGTACCGAGAAATAGCGGTTATTCAGAACTAAAATACAGGTATTTTATGTAACCGGTCGGTTTTTCACACCCGTACTGACTGCGCTTCGCTACGCCATTCCACTGCCGCCCAGAGAGGTCAGTCAGGCTTGTAAGTAATCAGCGCGCTGTTTGTGAGCGATAGAAGTCGATACAGTGACAAGAGAAAACTGCAAGAAACTGTTACTGATAGAAGATTATTAATTCTGTTTCCATAAGTGTGTCGTCGATGGCGCTGTTGGATACAAGTGTACGAGGAGAGCATATAAATGTTTTTTGACATTACTCGTAAATTATTGAAATTGTATTGTTGGTTATCATTTAGATCATAATCATGGAAATTATGACTCTGTTATACGAAACCGGCACAGAGACAGTAATGTTGCGGAGAGAAAAGCTGAAGAAAATTTATGTGAGCGTCCCTCCATACTTATACAGTACGAGTTAGCTTCTTGTGATATTGATCCTCTCACAAATCTAGATACGACTCTGAAAAGAACATTGTGGGTTTCTCTAGCCAAATAAATTTCAGTTTTCTGAAAGAGTCGAGAACTATATTTTACAACCGAACATGCGAGAGTTGCTCTGAGTTGTTCCACTAAATATTTATTATTCATAGGGTAAATAAAGGAAAAAAACCGTTTTTTCCCTCCCAAACTAAAAAAAGTTAAACATATATGGTATCTTTGTCCTTAATTTCAAATAACACCAGTCCAGACATTATATACGTTAACTCTGAGGCGGCAATTCATCAGGCCGTCGCTCGCCTTTAGTCTCAAACATAATTTTGTTACTTATGCTTCACTATCGCAACTTCGCTTTTGCTGTGGTTAAATTATGAGAATATCAAAAAGGGAAACATTAACCAAATCTACATGTAGAAGTCTTAAGTTTGTTGAAAATAGGAACCGAAATGTTAACTCACTGTTGATAGTTTACGGGAATTAACACGTACACTGTGGGAACGTAAGGTGGTAACTGAAGGGAATCAATACGTCCGCTGTCGGAGAAATACGGTAGCAGCTGATGGGAATCAAGACGTCCGCTATGGAATCAATTTAGATTGACCCACATCCAGTACCCAAGACGAACCATTAACATTTTCTTGCACAATAATTTTCGTATTATTACTATTATTAGTGCTGGTTATATTTACATGTCTTGACGATGGGATTATGGTCTCATCACTTTAGAACATGGTGTAAAATAGATCTGAGGATGGTCATTACGGACTGAAACCGGTCGGCCGGCCTTGATGGCCGAGCGGTTCAAGGCGCTTCAGTCCGCACCCACGAGACTGCTACGGTCACCGGTTCGAATCCTGCCTCGGGCATGGATGTGTCTGATGTCCTTATGTTAGTTAGGTTTAACTAGTTCTACGTTCTAGGGGACTAATGACCTCAGACGTTAAGTCGCATAGTGCTCAGAGCCATTTGAACCATTTTGAAACCGGTCATTGTCTAAAGGATTGGTATTATAATCAAGGACTGGAATAAAACACATCTGACAGTATTGGATCACTGTTCATATGCGCGACTATGTCGCAGTTGGTAAAACTGTTATTATTATTACACGAATATGTCAATGCACCAACAGCACTTTCTTTGCGCAAATAAATACGGAAAAGTGTATACAACATTGTTGCTTAAATTATTTCTGAAGGAGATAAGCGACTCGATAGGTAATTGTTTGAATCATTTTATTTAAGGACAAAGTAGACTGTAATTGTACTAAAGCAACTAAATTTAGTATGCAGGAAAATGTTCACAAGACGCTTTACAGTTTCTACATACCAATAAGGTAACTGATACGATCGTATCCATGGGTTTCAGTGTTACCCGGCGTCGGTGCTTTAACTTGGACCTCCCTAGCAGGCCGCAAGAGGGCGCTGTAGCTGACGACTGTTGAGGAGACACCGTGAGGTGAGCACGGAAAATAGGGAGAAGGGCTTGCAGTACCGAAGGACGAGTCTGCTAGCAGCCAGCAAAACGTGATGGTGCTACTGGACAGTGAAGAGTGTCGATTTTGGAAGGCAGCAGCTTTCCCTGTTTGGAGGGAGGTACGTGCTGGGTAGCCACGAGTAAAATCATCGCTTCTTCCAGCCATCTTCATCGCGTTTTATAACATTCCATGTTGTGTAGGCAGATTTATGTTCCGTCACGAATGTGCTTTACTGAGTCTACCTATTGCGAGATTGTGAGGCAATTATCAGCTTCATATAACTGAAGTTAGTTCAAATGGTTCAAATGGCTCTGAGCACTATGGGACTCAACTGCTGAGGTCATTAGTCCCCTAGAACTTAGAACTAGTTAAACCTAACTAACCTAAGGACATCACAAACATCCATGCCCGAGGCAGGATTCGAACCTGCGACCGTAGCGGTCTTGCGGTTCCAGACTGCAGCGCCTTTAACCGCACGGCCACTTCGGCCGGCCTGAAGTTAGTGCTGAGCTCCTGTCTGCCGCATTAAACCTGATGGGTGTCGTGTATAATTTTGGTACCTGAATCGATTGTGAGCGAGCGGTGAGGTTACAAAGCTATAGGCCTATCGCAGAATTAAGGTTATTGTCTTCGGTGTGCGCGAAGGCGCATGGTTCAGATACTGTTAAGCTATGTTGGGGTCAGAAAGCAATCGTAATGTTATGTTTTAGATGTACAGTCTCAATTAAACAATGTGGTTAATGAACATGACTATATACGGATTGTAACGGAAACCGATTTCTGAAGGAGGAAGGTTAATGGAACTAGGGGATACCAGAAGTGGAATGTCAGAGGTAGGTATTGTAATGATCTTACATTTTTTCGCTATTGCTGCGCCATCGGACTAAACTGGTTATTGTTCTGAGAGTTGCTAGATTTGAAAGACAGGAAAGTGTATTATTTGGATATTAAGATGTTAATTAAATTTGAAATCAGCCATTACCACTTCTTCACGGCATACAAAAAAAACTTTGTATTGTCATTCATGCATATATTTCATTTTTTACCTACCATTCATTTCCAATCTTTAATTGAGAATGTTTTTTTAATGGAAAAGGAACCAGGGGTGTTAGGAAAATACTTCGATTTGCTACTAACAGAGAACTCATTGTACCTCTCGAGTGTCTCTGTGTAGATACAGTAATTTGCAGCCTTAGCATAGCCGCGCACAACACAGAGCAGTACTGCAACGCGTCATCCAGATTTGTGCAGAATAGAGGTAACGACCAAATATTTGGATTTTTTTATTGAATAAGAGCCAACTTATGTCGTTCAGAGATTATTGTAGGTTTTATGTCAAAGTTCATTATTCAGGCAGTTTATACTATTCAAAATTCTTGCAGTCACATAACTTTTACAGTATGAAATACTTCCCTTTACATTACGACAATTAATTATTATTACAATGCAGCTTTGTCTTCACATTATGAAAGTTCAATTTTCTATTACGATTCATTATGACTTCTACACAGCTCTTATTATTCAAAAGTGAGTACGTTTATTTAAAGAGTACTTTCCCTAATATTTTTATTATTTAAAGATAACTTTCAGTTGGCGATATCCTTGTACAGTGCGGGCGACGTAGGAATAATTTGAGAAACAGAAATTGTATACTATCTGTCTTACTTTAATTATTATTCCAGCCGGCCAGTGTGGCCGAACCGTTCTAGGCGCTTCAGTCTGGAACCGCACGGCTGCTACGGTCTCAGGTTCGAATCCTGCCTCGGGCATGGGTGTGTGCGTGTGATGTCCTTCGATTAGATAGGTTTAAGTAGTTCTAAGTTCTAGGGGACTAATGACAGATGTTAAGTCCCATTGTGCACAGAGCCATTATTATTGTATTTTAGCGGAACGCATATTTTGTTGACACTGTGTTTTGCTTTTCAGGTTTGACATTAATGTTGTCTACATTGTCTTTTAGATCTGTGATTTGTTTTTCTATTTCTCTATTATCATGACACATAGTTTGTCACCAAATCATGTACTACGATGAATACGCAAAAATTTGATTTGCAAAATGCAGCCGACAGCAACAATACCTTTGCTGATCATTCTGTTGCTGCTAATTGTAACAATGTTTCTGACGTAACAATGAAAGATGCTGTGTCTCTGCAACCGGATCGTCAGTGCAAGAACATTGTAGGCACTCTTGATTCTGACATAGCTCAACACTTCGATAATATTATTTGTCGAAACAACGAACTTTTACTTTCTGAGAATAGAAATAGCACGAACATGAATAAGGAAGATTCACTACCTTTTCCAAAATCCGACACCCAGTTTTTACGCAGTTTTTCAGACAGAACTGTTACGCAACAGCTTCATTTCACTACACACAATACGAATCTCTAGTAGCACACTCAGTTCGATCGTTTATTTCAGTTCTTAGGTGAAATGCAAAAACAGAATAATGAACGTTTTGTGAAGAATCTACTCGTTATGCTAATGAAATTAAAAACAGTACCGAGACCCTCACAAAACAATTTCAAGAACTTAATGATAAATGTTTTAAAAATCATGACTCTCTTATAGAACGTTTTGATGCACAGGCTACTCATTTGAAAGAGATTAATCACAAATTTGAAAACCATAAAAATCCTTACATGCCCTTCGTGACAATCAGAAAGCTCTCTCTGACGAAGTTTCCAGATCGTATAAATAATGTTTCAACCGAGGTTACCAATGTCACATCTCTTTTTAAGCGAACGAACTACAGTTCATGGCAATCTTAATCAACGTGTGTCAGACAGCGACGTAGCCGTTGGTGAACAACTTAATAGCATTTCTGAAACTGGGCGGCAAGACAAAGCCCTACTTCTTGCTAAAATTAGTGAAATTGTTGCTACTATGCAAAAGAAATCGCGCAGTAATGCTGAACAGTTATAGTAACTTAAAGATGATATTAACCAAGATTCAAACTCTCACCTGACAGAATCAGACAACTTCTAATACGACAATTAAAATTGAATCATGACAATCACTCTGACGGTACACAACCGGCACGCTTCATTGAGACAGAAGAATATAAATCACTTGAAAACTTTCGACAAGGACAAATGCAAATTAATCGCCGTATCCGACAGGAATTTAAAAATTAACGTTCGCCTGTTCGACAATAAGAACAATATCATTTCTCAGGACCGCTCATATAGTTTTGCCACGCATTAAATCGATCAGAATATATAACATTCTCTGCAACCTCACCTTACTAAACCGGTCAGAGAAAGAGACCTGGATGATTTGCAAGCTATCCGTGACATCACCACACCAACTCCAAACACCAAGTCAGAAGTTTTCTCTGTTTGGTAAACTTATTCCATCGTTTTGCGCACTACAGGGCTCTCGATACCCCACCTTCGTGCCCAGTTGGAGGCAAAAACTCCAACAGTTTCTGGGACGACGAAGCTCTACAAGAATTTGTCAATTTAAAACAAGCTTTATTGAACGCTCCTCTACTTTCTCAACCTGATCTTTCACATGACTTCTGTTTGGCCATTGACAGTTCTAAAACGGCCATTGGGGTCTATCTGTTTCAAGAGATCGAAGAAGACGGAATTGTTGTTAAGAAAAGAATTGGTTTCGTCAGCCGCGTTTCGTCTCCAGCTGAACGTAACTATTCTGTAACACAACTTGAATGTTTAGCAGTCGTGTGGACCTTTTCCAAATTCCGTCACTTCTTATTTGGCAGACATACCAAGATTTATTCTACTCACAGAGCATTACAATTGCTTATGTCAACAAAACTTTCTCTTGAGCGTTTACTTCGTTGGGCTATGTATTTACAAGAATTTCGCTTCACGGTCATCTACATTCCCAGTGTTGCAAATATTGTCGGTGGTGCATCACCTCGCTCACTTGGTGGTACTCCGTCTGGCAGTCCAACAGAATTTTGTCACAACAATTTCACTGTGTTATACACTCAACTGGTAGATTTCGAAAACTTTATCTCTTCGGCAATGACCGACATTTCTATAGAGCAAGACAAGGATCCGATCTGGCAATACATCAAACGGCAATGTAGCGACAAAACCAAACCTTCTATCAGACTCTACTATCTCGTTCGGAATAATATCTTGTTTAAGCGGTTAACACCTGATAGTTCTACCTGGTTGGTCAGCACTCCCATGCACCTAGTTAACAAACTTACATTGTACATACATCTCAGCTACGCTCATTATGCAGTCAGCAAATGCTTTTTCATTCTTCGTCAAATATTTTACTTCTTTTATACGGAGAAACACATTCGTCGTGTTCTTGTGAAGTGCAAATTATACCAGAAAGCCAAGACAACAACATTTTCCTTTTATCCTCAGTTGTATCCGAGCATTCCTTTGAAATTACGTCATCTAGCAGACGTTGACTTTTACGGTCCTATTGTTACCAGCAGACAAGGCTTCTCTTACATTTTCATAGCTGTAGAGCACACACTCCGTACCTTGTACGGAAAAACAAACTGCTACCTGATAGAATCAGACAACCTGTGCCTATATCTAAGTTGCTTGCGATACCACCAAATTTTGGACATGGCTTTACGAAACATCAAACGAGCTGCAGAAAAGAGGATTAAACGCCAGAAGCCTTCTGGAATCAAGCGAACATTTCAGGTAGGTCAAAGAGTACTCGTCAGGTCACACAGACTGTCTCATAAAGGCAAAATGCTTGTTCAGCAAATTCTTTCTTTGCTATGACGGACCATACAGAACTCGTCGTATTTGTCATCCGAATGCTTTGGAAGTCGAAAGTTTGAGAACCAGACTTACTATGGGTGTACACCATTTTACGAATGTCAAAGAATTTCACCAATAGCATACACTCACACAGCTTTACAGACGTCACACTTACACTGTGATCTGGATTACTACCAGACTGATATCACTACAGCCTATTTGTCCGTTCTTATCTTATAACGTTGGACTTGCACATACATTTGGATTTTCAGTGATGTTACTCAGGAGAATTTTTTTTCCATTTATTGGATGCTATCTACAGCCTGTTGATTTCATAAAGTTTTGGTCTAGTGTCAGAAGGAAAATTTGCGCAGAGCTACAATTTCTTTTTCTCAGTATCTATTGTCATTGCAAGTGTTTTGTGTACAGTATTGGATGTTTTATACTTATGGCTATGAGGTGTTTTTCACGCGCGAGACAACTGATGTAGACAGAACAGGGAATTTTATTTTGGTGTATTTCAGATGAGTTGTATTATGAAGTTTATTGCATATTTGTGTATTTGATGAAGATGATTACTGATGATACTTAATGAGATATTTGATTATGGTTTACGTGGCTTTTGTACATAATGTGTTATGTGAAGTTACTGATGAGATTATGATAATGATGATGATGAATAATATTGAGGTAATGGTTAGGGTATAGAGACCCTGTTTTTGTAGAAGTCGATTTCTATTTGACGTGATGATATTTCTGGTGTATATGTATAAAAGATGAGTTTGGATCAGTCGTGGTAGGTTGGCAATAGTAACTGTTCTACAGCTATTTGCTACTACACTAAAGTTTCTTTTGTATGATATGCAGTTGTCACTTTCTTGAGATTTTTATGCAACTCTTGATGTAATTGGTAAATGTTTTCTTCTTTTCTCTATGAGAGTAACAGAACAGGCTACCGCCATGCTACATCTTACAGCAATGTACCGTTCTGGTCTAATTACTACTATATGCTATGACAATTTTTTCCTTGCCTGATGATAATCAACTGCTTTATCTTAACTATTTTTTCTTGTGGAAGATATGATTTTCCCCATATGTACTGAATGAATTAGGAAACGCATGCACAGCTCGACACAAAACACACTCACACAACTCATACTACTACACCTAATTTGTTTCTTATCATTTTCCATACTCATGCTTGCTCATTTCAAGAATATTGTATGAAGGCCATACTATGCTTTACTTGCCTTATATTTTGGATAGATTGTAGAGTGCTTTGCATTTGGTTTATTACCTATAGGTAGTTACATTGCAGACTATGGCATATATTTCCTTTGAAGTTAGTGGTGAAATTTAGTCTTGCAACTTTTTTTTCCACTAACACATTTTAATACTATGTACTTAAGTGTTAGAGACCCACCATGTTCTTGTAAATGTTTAATTTTTGCCACCGTCTTACCATAGTTTTGTTAAGGAGTGACAGATCTATACAGTTTGGCAGTGTAATACTGTCATCTTGGTGCATAAAGAAGTAAATGGTAGGCGTTGAAGTAATGGTCATGTGGCAGACAACCTGGCAAACGATGTATCATTATTTTGCACCTGATGAATTTTCAAGGTTTGTACTAATCCATTTTTGACGGTCTTGCCTTTCTTAACAAATGGTATGATGTTTATGATGTTCTGTATTTATTTCCAGTATTATGATGAGTCTTTATGGTGTATTTCTTTTGAAGACATTATGTTAAGGAGAGACTTTGTGTAGATGATGATTATATTTTCTTGGGGTTTCATGACAATTTTTTTTTTCCTGGTATAGAAGGTATGAAATTAGGGTTACTCTTAAGTGAATTGGTGCTTTGCTAGACTTGATTTCTTTTTCTCTATGGTGATTTGTGGTTTGATACCTAAATTCTTGTTGCCTGATTATCACTCTATTTCTGCTATATGATGATATTTATGTTCCCATAGGCCTAGTGTACTGTGCAAACTTCCCTTTTACACTTCATGTCACAGCCGGCCGCTGTGGCCGAGCAATTCTAGGCGCTTCTGTCCGGAACCGCTTGACAGCTACGGTCTCAGGTTAGAATCCTGCCTGGGGCATGGATGTGTGTGATGTCCTTAGGTTAGTTAGGTTTAAGTAGTTGTAAGTTCTAGGGGACTCATGACCTCAGATGTTAAGTCCCATATTGCTCAGAGCTATTTGAACCATTTTCTTTCTCATGTCCTATTTGTTCCCGTACATGGTGGTCCTCCTATTTTTCCGTTGCATGTTTACTCTGCAGAGACAATCAGCCTAGATATTAGTAGCAATATTTTTTTAAATGTAGATATGTTCTTGCAATCATATGGAAAGTATCTTGTCACAAAGCAACTAAGACTGCACACTTCTCTGAATGATTACTGCAATTTTTTCATGGAACTGTATTACGTTACTGAATGTGACACACATTGCTCTTGATAACTTTTTTTCATATGCCACCACTATAACTTTGTATACAACCATTCTGCTCACACTGCAACAAAGTTTTCACATTACACTGAATGAAATGGGTTGTTCCCATGCCATTTCTCTGTACTATGACACATTGGTGTTTATGTATACTCTTTTCTTGCTGATATTGCTACCATGAGTATTTGCTTGGTTTTAAACCACTTCTTTAGTATTAAGACGCACTGCATTCTGGTATTTTTTGCTCTTTAAGGTAATATCTTTCTCATTTTGTTTCTCAGTGTAATATGTATGCTTCTTTCACCATTTTCTTCCATTGCCTGGATATACTCTGTTGTTTTGTATGAAGTATTGTACTTTATTTGCACTCTGCATAGATATTGCAATATTTTTATTGGGAGCAACTTTTAGCTCTCACATTTTATTTGATCAGAGAGTGCATTATACCCTGCCTCGTGATTAGCTTGTACTGCACTAAAGGTTATACATAGTGTGGATGTTCTCATGGAGACATGTTTTTAATGTGTGGTTATGTTCTTTCTGCAGTGTGTATGGACTATATTATAGCACTTCCTGAGCTTTTTACCTCCTCATTACTGCCAATATCAAATTTTTCTGATGTTGGTGCCAGTGGGACTGCAAGATTGTCCTGCGCTGGTTAGTCATGCGAAATATATATTATGTCAGTGCCACCGGGTCTGCAAGATTGGCTCACTGTGCTTCTCAAATTATGTTTGTTCTGTCATTGTCTGTGGGAGTGAAGGATTTTCCCTCAGTGTGTCATATACTTTGACTACGCAATGATGGTTGGCAGTTGATTACAGGTTTCACTACTCTGAGGATACTTTTTATGCCATTTAGTTCACGCGTGTGTTGCCACCTACGGTGGTGATAAACATTTTCTGTGTACTTAGGACACTACTATGTGCAGTGCATATATGTATTCCATAAGCTCTCTGTACTAAAAGCCTATACATGTAATGCATTGTGCACTACTGTGAGTGTACCCTAATATTTAGAAAATACTATAGTTGGAACAATATGTTTATGTCCAGCAATGATTTGTACTGATTTTCAGTTATGCAGCTGATTATGTCCAGCAATAATTTGTACTTGTTTTTGACATGTATATTTTTATTATTATCTGTGTACTCGTATTGTATCTTTGAACTTGTGCACTCCCTTTTCTACATATTTCTATCAGAGTGTTGTTTTTGTTAAATAAAATTTTCCAGGCTCAGAAAAGTCACTGACATTTCCTTGCCTATTAAATTTTGGTCCGTTGGACCGCGAGGTAATGATAGGTTTCGCGTATAATGATAGCTAAGACGGAGCAGTCGAAATGTAAATAGTGATGTAAGCTGGTTCTCTTGTAACGAGCTCCCTAGAATCAAGAACATAAATTTGGTCCCTCTACTAGTACGTCATCCCTTAACTGCGAATAATTGAGATTATTTAATCTAAATCACAAGAAAAAATTGAGTGAATTTAGAAGGATAATGCTCAGACATTCCATGCAGTAAATCGATGGTTACTTAGTTTCCAAACGTATTCTACAATTTTGACAGTTCTCCATTGGGTTGGTGACAGGCATGAACCATTTGCTTAGATGACGTGTTCTTCAATACTTCGTCTGTCACCTTACGGGTCTGTTTAGTATTATCTGAGTACAAGTCTGCCTAATATTTGCGAAAAGTAACTTTCTATTATGGTCTTGCTTCCACAGTGCTAGAGCGAAGTGAGAATTGTAAAAGTGAATATAAATATGATTATCATCTTCAAAAAGTTATTAGTATCATTTCTACCGTTTACGCAGCCAAACATAATTTATACTATTTAAATTCGTATCAGTAGTTCAGGCCATAGCTGCTGTTCTTAACTCGGGTATGAAAAATTATAAAGAATGAGAAAATCTGAAAAAAATCTTGATGCTCTGACAGACACCCATAAGTGAAACAATTTTAGAGAGTTTCGTGCTGTTACTGAAAAAGGCCAAAAACAGTATTTCAGTAAATCAGAATTAGTGCGTAATATCGGCATACTGTCGTCCACCAGCGATCTCTGTTAACTGACGTCACTGCAGTTAAAAATGCAAGAAATGCTGAAATAATTGAGATCATGACATAGAAGGATCAAGGTATCTATAAGTAACTGAATTAATATCTGATGCAAATATTAACCTTTAAGTATACAATGCCACATCTTATCTCACTTCGTCAGATATGGCGACTGCATTCGATAAGGAATGAAACGTGAGAGAGAGATGGCGACTTCTGATTTCGCTTCTTTAGAGCAAGTAAGAAAAGAGATAATCTTACATAATACCCTTACCATTACAATACTTCAGTTATAATGTTCAGTGCACAGATATTTTACTCTCATTTGACTGTTGCTCGGTTTTGTATTCAGATTTCACTTTGCCATGAAATCATTCTCACAAGAAAAAAAATCATGAAAAATTGTAAACAAATTATCCCACCGGGATTCATAGTCACACGTCCTGTCCTTCCGCTTGGGAACCTTACATTGAGCTGTAGGAGACTACCCTTCGAAGGAGCACTGGGTGTCGATATACCTGGTAGTACGGTCAACTGAGCTATATTCGCTTTTCCGTAGCTATGATTTATGTCCAAAGCGTACTTATGGATAATATCCAGACACATCGGCTGCAACATAATTAGCAAAAATAAAGAGCAGATAAAATTATATGGGCCGTTCTCCTCCTCAGTAAGTGTTTCAGATATTTTTGTTTTTCTGTCTTAAGAAAACTAATAAACTCATTCACCGTAAGCAATTCGCATTTTTAGCATCACCATACGCTATTTAACTTACGAGTAAATAAAATTCATTTAATATTATCCACTTGAACAGTTTTTCTTATGAGTGCTTGCATTGGTACCACCTGTAACTCATAACACAAATGGAAAGACAACATAACACTATTTATGGATATTTGTAATCTGCAGTAAAATTTCATCTGCTTTAAATTGTATGGTTTCAAGTAAAACAGAAAATCGTGCAAGGAGATATATCGGAATGACAGAGAAGTAAGATTCAATGGTTTCTAAGATAATTAAACAATGGAATCATGAGAGTGCAAGTTCGATTCCAGCCTCTGGTTACATGAAAGGAGAAGCATTTGTGATGAGAAAGTGAAACAAGAAATACCAATAATAGTGCGTCAAATATGTCAATTTTGAGCAACACTGTCATTGATTCAATAAAACTGAAAGGGAGCAAAATATCGTTTACTCCTAACGATTACAATATTAGTGCTGATGATGCTTTGTTAGTAACAGCAAAAAACGCCTGATGATTGAACTTCTAAATTTTCAGAAAGCTTAAGACAAAGAGGTACAGAAGTAACAAGGAGAGGTTACCCTGGGTCTGCGTGGGATGGAATTTCTATGCTGTACCTTGTAGTTGGCACAATCTGCTCGTTGGGATCACATTTCTCTATCGTGTTACACCAATGATCCGTCTACGCTATCACAGTATTGGTATTAGCATTATGTAATTGCGAAAACAGACTGTTTTTTAAAGCCTTACGGCGCTTGTAGCTGGATATGACCCAGTGGACAATGCTAACTGTAATTTAATTTCATCTATAGAGAACTGTAAAGGCTTAATGAAACTTCCAAGATAGTCCTAGAGCACTTCGAAATGTAAATTGTTGAGGCTCACATAAGTACTTTAATGCCACAAGGCCAATTAGACATGGAGTCCAGACATCCTACACTTTACACTACCGCAGAATAACTTGAAAAGTTTAAGCTTTGGTAAATCAACGGATTAAATATTTCGAGATTAAACCTCAGCCATTCCTTCCATAACTATTCCCGTTTTGAAACTGCACCTACACATCTGACAACGCCAAATATGTGTAACTGATGATGTCTTCGAGTCGTTTTATACACTTTGGTAACTCGAGGCCGCAGTAGGCAGTGCCCACCACCTGAGATTGCCAGATACTAACATCGTCCAAGTCCCGGTACGCTGTGATCCCAACAACCACCTTACAGTTTCATGGAAAGGCTCAGCAATGATACAGATTCAGGCAGAAAGTCAAAATGAGAGAATAAAAAAGTCCACAAGACACAGGAAATGAAACGTCAGTCTCATCGGAATCAGTGTGATATAATCGTACTTTCTCAAGCCTAAAGTCATCATAGTACTCCTGAGTGATGCAGGACGTGGTGATTAATTTCGGTAGTACATTGGTTTCCCAATACAGACATTAGTTCCCGGTAGAGATTGGCCGAATAATGTTCGTCGCGTGGCATAACGGTCTGAGGCCCCTTGTCACGGTCCGAGCGGCTCCCAACGTCGGAGGTTCGAGTCATCCTTCGGGCATGGGTGTGTGTGTGTTGTCCTTAGCTTAAGTTAGAATAAGTAGTGCGTAAGCTTAAGAACCGATGACCTCAGCAGTTTTATCCCATAAGACCTTACAACAAATTTCAAAATACTGTTTCTGGTGCGAAAATACTACAAGAACTCCATGTTACATGCACGGACATGGTCTTACGTCAGCAGTTTCCTGACACTACATCTTACAAAGAAGACACACAATAGGTCACCCTGTGACACAGTGGAAACTTCGCTTGGTGAAAGCAGGGCAAAAATTAAGTGATAGTTATTCCGTCTTAGGTGGCTACACTCTGTAGTTACCGAGAATTTGACTGTCACTACTGCATTAGTTTTCACACGTTGTGTTCTATGAACAGAGTTGGTAGCTTAGAGGCTAAGAGCGCCGGTTCGAATTCCTGTTCTCCATGTTCGAATCCAATCTTACGGTTTTTTTTGTCACAGAGGTATGTGATATGGATAAGATCAGTATTTTTGTAAAATTGGAAAGTACTACGGAATTATTTACTAAAGAAATTAGCATTTCATGTATTACTAAAATTAAATTTTAGCAACAACTCTTATATATCCTTATGTAACTAACAATATTGAAAATGAAAAACCTTGAATTCCATTAATTATTTACAATATATGTTCCTGAGACATACTGAATCCATGGTAGCGGTTGAAGCAAATTTTAATTGGTTGTTTTTGCCTGCTTCATTATCATACACATATTCCAGTATGACTACTTTTGCTTTGCTTATTACCTTTACGTTTCATAAGAACCAGTGTACACCCCGTGGTGATATATAAATATAAAAATGGTATATATGCGTATATATATATATACCATTAAAAACGTTCAAAGCATAAAATACGGACGCACCACCAGCAACTTGTGAAGACACATATGCCACAGTCACATTGCCACAGTCACATTTTTTAATGCAGGACCGGTCTCGGGGTGCCAATCTTCATGCATGCAGCGTTTGCGGGCCAGTGCCCACACTGTCACTCGACTTTACTCGATCCTTTTCGGAAGTATAGCTATTTTTAATTTCACAAGCTGCGACATTTAATTTAACATTGCGGTGCAGCATTTCGCGGTCGGAACAACTCTCTCAGTTTGTCAGAATTGTGGTGTTAGCGCTGTTTACCCTTCTCTATTTGTTCGTAGCTGTTTGCACAAAAAGACGCAGACTAAGGACCTATCGTCACAGTCCCTTGAAATGAATGGGAATGACAGAACAGAGGAATGAGAATTCTCAATTCGCATAAGCGACAGTTACTGCTGATTTGCTACGAAACGACATTACAGTACGATGTAAAAAGAATTTAAACTTTTATTTCAGAGTGAAAAAGCAAAAAATTATAACGATCGACAGTTTCACTGTTCTGTACATCAAGGAGCACTTTATGCCAAATTTGCAGGGACGGAATACTTGAAATTGGTAGAACGAATTTCTGAAGTCGCACCCATTATTCCATTTTCAGTAGCAACTGTTTTCATTGAAATTGAACTTAGAGTATGGAGACTTCATATATGACTGCAAAGTGTGTAGGTTAAGTCAAGGGTCTTGACTGGTTAAGTGCACCGTTAAGGAATGGTGCACGCACAAAGTAAGACAAATCCCGAGTAGGGCTGAACTACGGAATTTATTCTGTAAGGAAGCAACAAGAAAAATGTAAAACAGATCCTGAATCTCTACAAATGAACACAAGAGATCTTCCTGATCTGATAAAAACAACCGTCAATCTGTGAATACAGTTCTACAAAGGTGCAAGCGAAATCACAACACTCTGCCACCAACGATTACACTCCAAGGTCGGAATCAACGGTAGTCACTATCGGCGGTGCTCTGGCTTTGTCTTTGCCAGGTAGTGCTGTATCGGTGATTCGTTGTTTTACTAGGCGGTAGAGTCGGCGGCACACACTGCTGGAGAGCTGGCAGGCAGAGGCCCTATATAGACCGCGCGGTGCAGGGATGCCAGGAAATAGCTGGTGTCACGTGGTTTCGCGAATGCGAGATAGTGCCGGCTGTGTCCAGTGAGCGTGGCGATCTCCATACTGCAGGGGATGGCACAGTGACATCTGGGATGACGGCAACCCGCAGGGCACTGCTGTGTGGCGGGTGTGCCGAAACATCAGGCGCTAGAGGTACACTGCATTCTTCTTCCCATCCGAAGGTATCCCGAGGCGGCCTTAGTGAAGGCGACAGCCAAGTACAAAGCACCTGGAACGATTTTTCGAATTAAATATTGCTATTGTTGAATTTACGAAGGGAAAAGGAGCGAAGGAACGAAAATTAGAACATCCAGAATGTATTGCAGAGTTGGCATCTTAAGTGGACTTAACTGCCCACAGTAAGACATCAGAAGGTAACTTCTTTCTGAATTTACGGGTATTTAAAAAAGGGACACATTCCGACAAAGACAGTCCAGTTCCCTAAGCTCACTGCCGTTAAACAAAGCGTCAGCTCAGAAGAACTCATCGTGGTCTTGCAAGAATTACAACGACAATTTGTAAAGATTTGAGGACACTGTCAATTTCGAGATGCTTTCGAGAGCGTTTACCGTTTCAGTTTAAAGCGCCCCTACGCACGTGCAGATGTAACTGTTTGACATACAAGGTAATTTACAGCTTTAATTACAAAACTGTTTACATTAAAACAGTCCACAGATGTCTGCATTGCTTTTCTCAGGTATATATTTCAAGTTCCCAAAATGCGGTCGCAAGGGTGCTACAATGTTTCGATCGTCATATTTGTGTTAAAGATATTTTTCGATTACGAAAATAAATTGGTCACGATTACGTCGCTACTTGAGCGTGAAACTTTGTGAGATTGTCTGCGTCTGTCCGCATACTGACAGTTTACACCAGATGAAAATTATGTCTTCAGCATTGTTGAGAAATGTGAAGTATAAAACGAAACCATATGCAGTACAGCTGTACTGTAATTTAAATACAGCGCGTTCGCAGTGTTACCACCCTCTTCCCCTTCCCCTCCTCGCGCTCAGACATTGCGAGGAGGCGGAGGGGTAAATCTGAAGAGAGGTTGAGCACTTTGGCACTCGGACCCAGGCATAGGCCGGGAGCCGAAATCTTGATCATCCCTGCTTTAATGTGAATATAATTTAAATAAACAACCTCGTTAAAGTTGCTAAATACGTCAAGATCTGGCGACAATTTCGTGGCAAGCAAAGAGTGTCGAAGCATTTTCTCAACAGCTAGACCCTGCAACTGCTTATGAATCAGGCGTGTATTTTATTAATTGTATCGGGAGATGAGTTGAAGTGTGTAGGGACTATCTTTCTAATTGTCTCCAAGATGGAATGAAATAACAGTTAGTGTGGTCCACTGCGATTCGGATCGAAGTGCCGTCATATTTAAAATAGCAGTCTGTATTAACAATTATATCTCGATAATTCTCATAGTTTTGTTTTAGTACTGAGGTGTCGTTAGTGTGAAACTACTGGGAAATAAATTACGAGAAAAATAAGTCAATTATGAGATACTGCGTAGAAATTTCATCAACGATCACCTAGGATCATCTCTCTAGTTACATGGTTCCTCTCTGTCTTACGTTGTCCCAATTTGAAAAGATTAGTCTTCAGGTGCTTTTTCTGTTTTACTGGCAAAGCACTGCCAGCAGTTATATTCTAATCGTTGCGAGCAGACGATACTTTTCGACGCTTTGGTTTTTATAGCATAAATGTCATCGACGTATTTGACACATTACTGTCGGTTTTTTTTTTTTTTTGTGTGTTCCTAGCTCATCATAACTGTTTCTCTTTTCATGTTATCAATATATGTATTCACCTTAAACTGCAATGATTCACTTGTGTACTTATCTTTGAAGCACTTCAGTCCTATTTTGCAATCATTCCAATACATATTACTTGGACATTATGTTTTTGTCATTTGAAACTATATGATATTCACAGTTCTTTGAAATTTAATTACTAAATGGGAACATTCACTAGTAGTATTACGATGCCTTTTCATTTGTGTTATTATGTATTTTAGGCAGTTTCGGTGGAATAATTAGTAAGTAACATTCTTTTCAAATACAAAATATTGAAATAAATGCTATTTACTTATATTGGTAACAGCCTCTTGATAAGCTAAATACGTCAATCGGTTCTAGTGAATGAGTTTCTTACTTTGCAATTCCCTTAAGGCAGAAAAACAAAAGTCCGTGACATCTACTGAAGACGAAGCACACTCCACCCAATACTTTTTCCTGCTCTTTTTTTATGATTTTCAAGTTTCAGTCGGCGGATCTGGATGTTATGAATAACTTCGCTTTAGAAACAAAGCATAGCTATAAAAAATGGTTCAAATGGCACTGAGCACTATGGGACTTAACATCTGAGGTCATCATTCCCCTACAACGTAGAACTACTTAAACCTAACTAACCTAAGGACATCACACACATACATGCCCGAGGCAGGATTCGAACCTGCGACCGTTGTGGTCTCGCGGTTCCAAACTGCAGCGCCTAGAACCGCTCGGCCACACCGGCCGGCATAGCTATCAAAATGCGAAAAAAGAATATTATCTTTTTCTGTTTCCAGTCAGTGCAGCAGTAGCGTCTTCGAAGGGCAAGCTTAGCCGATGGCAGCCAGCTGAAGAAGCACTTCGGGTGAACAAACGTAATTTGCCTCCCGCTAGTCTAACGGGGAGTTGGCAGACTTAATTGTGGCACTGAATTCTTTGATAGCTGGGCTTTATTATGCATCCAACGCTACTGCTACATTTGCGTACTTTCGCGGAAGTCCTGAAACATTATTTCTGTATGACCGTGGGCTGAACATAGACCGTTTCGGCGACGAAATGACGTATTATGCTGCTAATCCGAGACAATTTGAGATACTTTGATTAAAAAAGACTTTCCTTATAAATCATCTTGACAAGGTCTAATTCATTTGTATTAATATAAAACCTATTTTACAACTTTTTTTCGTTAGTTTGTTGAACACGGTATATAAACATAACAGATTAATTAATTAGCAGAAATATAGTGTGCCACATTATCTAAAACAGTCTGCGACTGGGCAGGGTTCCTTTCTCTTCGTAATGTTATCACATTCACAGTTCAAGCCACCTACCTGGATAGGATCTTGCCTGCACGTTGTCCCTCCCTTCACTCTATCGTATCAGGTACTATGTAGGTGATGAAAAGCAGGTTAAAGAAATCATAATCTAATACCTACCATATAATGGCCGCAAACTAGTTAAAAGTCAGTACCTATCTGTTCAGATAAATATCTTTGAAGTTTTGTTATTTATGGCCACTAAGACTCATGAAAAGGCTATTAAGTAGGTATTTACGTCTGAACTAATATTATCTCTATCCGTTTACAGTTACTAAGATGTGCTACACACGATCGCACAAATTTTGCAAGTTCGATCCGAACATTATTCATGATCTAGACAATCACTGACTAAAAGGTTTACATGAGTTAAACATTCGGTGGATTCAGTGGGCTTCCTTTACAGAAGTGCTCACCATACTATTCCATCACGAACGCGAAACATGCCACATGGATTTTCAAAGCTCGACCAGAATGTTCCACACGCGGTTACCTTTCACTAGGAAGCACATGAAGTTACCAACCATTCAGTAAATTGCTTCTCCTTCAAGTGGCTTTCTGTTAGCGATTACCGCACTAAATTTACACTTCTAGTTCTTCATGTTAGATAGCATTTAGGAACAGCGATCTAACACGATGTGTTCAGTACAGTGGTTCGAAAGCAACTCCCGTAAGTGGTGCCTTGGTATAGACAGCACACTTCTCTCCGCACGGGAAGCTCTCAGTTCTGATTGGCTGTTAATCTGAATGACCAATCAGATTATTTTTGATAGATAATTCTCGGAGAAAAATCATCTCTTATCCAGTAAAAATTTAGAAAGTAATTTTACGTAAGCAAAACTTCACTTTAATGCGTTAGATTTCATTGCAGACCAAACTAGGAATGAAATAATTTCAAAATTAAATACCAAACTTATTCCCTTCCTAACTGCTTTCTGACTGCATTTTACAAAAGCAAGCTCACTCAGACATGTGTCATGTAACTCGTGGTTCTTCCCAGGAATTTTTGTCACGGTTTGGATTTCACATCGATCTTCACAAAATAAAACAATTTAAATTTTCGTATGTCCCTCATTCATGCTCTGAATCACTTCCACACACACACACATAGCAAAAATAACTGAATTTTAATTTGAAGAGGGTCCACTACTGCGTCAAATTAGAATTACAAATGGTGTAAAATGGAATATTTGAGCTAATTAATTTTTCGAAGCTGACGATTTCATAATAACTCCATATGATATTGAAAGCTCACCTATTGCCGTTACTACATACGTTTTAAAATGCAAAAATGTTTGTGACTTTTAGGTAACATTTTCTATCTTCAAAACTATAATAGATAACGAAATGAAATTTGGACAGTATCAATGTAGCATTAACAAAAATCAATTTGTAACGTCTGAACAAAGCCGGTGATTAACTAATGTAGTTTATTTAGATTCATAGGGAATAGCGTTTTACTGGCAGGTTGAGTCACTGTCACAGGCAGTATCTGACCTAAGTGCGTCAGCAGCGTTCTAAAAATAAAAAAGTAGTAAAGAAGGAGAATCTCCTACAGCTACTGGACCGGAGCCACTCGCTGCTTCACACTTTACTGCACCTGTGATAATCCGAAATAACTTGCTGTGTTAGAAGTCTGACAAAATTCTGATAGTTTGTCGGCTTCACGCCTGTACAAAGTACGTTAGCAACACTACGTCTGCTTGCATGATGCCGTGTTAGCAGAAAGTGAAACTATACAGCACGGTATAAACACGAGGCGAGGCATCCCGCAAATTCTGTCACCGATTACACTTGAATTGTAGGCTCTTGTCAACAAGTTGTTGTTTATCAGGTACTTGAACAACGGCATTCAGTCTACAAACCAGAGTCAGAGTCCCGTACCGACAGCGGTCGAGGAGATGATCAGTGCTACGCAACGACCCAACTGAATGCTGCATGGGTGTTTGCACTGTAAAGCGAAATACAGATGCAACAGAAATTTTCTCTTAATTAACAGATTTTTGTGTTGATGATTATTGCGCATATATCAAAGCAAACATCGCTTAAGTTCCAAACTTAAAAAACAGTAGCTTTGCATATCTACCTGCGTAAGGAGATGGTGCTGAGAATTATTGTTTTGCGTAACGGCAACAACACAGACGTATCTGTCATACATTGTAGTGACCTCAGAAACAGGAAACACGAATATCTAGTGAAAATTACCTTGAAAATAATGCTTTTCATTTGATTTCAGCTTTCGTACTGGCTTGGTTGATTGGAACCTTACTGTTGTTTAGCTTTGGGTACAGTTGTGCATTACATTTCCAACCACGAGAGAAACGAAATACTACATCTGCCTGCGAGAATACAACATGAAATTGGCCCTGTTTTATAATCTTTCTAAAAACAATGTGCAAATTGATTAAATCCTGAACTTCACTATTAATCTGTTTGATTAAAGAAAGTGCTCCCTGTGCATAACGATCTGCCTAATAACGCATTTCATGATATGATAACTGTGCTTTTATAATTTTCGTAGCAAACTGGTGCTAAAGTGAAAAAGAGAGTAGGGGAGGGGGAAGGGGGAGGGGATGAGGGGGGAGAGAGAGAGGGGGAGTGACAGGGGGGTGAGAGAGGGGGACAGAGGGGGGAGAGAGGGGAGAGAGGGGGAGAGAGGGAGAGAGGGGGAGAGGAGGGTGGAGAGGGAGGGAGAGGGGGGAGAGAGAGGAGGAGGGGGATGAAGAGGGGGAGAGAGAGGCGGGATAGAGGGGGGGATAGAGGGGGAGAGAGAGACAGGAGAGAGGGGGAGAGGGGTCGGGTGAGAGAGGGGGAGAGGGGGAGAGAGGGGGAGAGACATAGGGGGAGAGAGGGGGAGAAAGAGGGATGGGGAGAGGGGGAGAGGGGGAGAGAGGGAGAGGTGCGGGGGAGAGAGAGAGAGAGAGAGAAAGAGAGAGAGAGAAGGGGGAGGGAGAGAGAGAGGAAGGGGAGGCATAGCAGGAGGGGGAGGGAGAGAGGGGGGAGGGGGAGGGAGAGAGGGGTGCAAAGGGAGAGAGAGGGGAGAGAGAGGGGGAGAGGAGGGGGGGAGAGGGGGAGAGAGATAAATAAAGATCATTTGTGAGCTGCATCCCGCATTCTTTTAATCCGTATCAAAATGGCTCAAGAAATACAGTGATAGGCGAAAACGCACACACTTGGGATTAGATAAATCTCTGTTCTTTTCCAATAAAAAATTGCATGATACCACTAGAAAATGCAGATAACTAGACTGTCACAGAGATACACATACCTTATAGATGGAGACAAGAAGGAGGGAAGTGTGCTGCACGCAGTCAATGGGTCGCACAGTGGAAATGTTGATGCAAAAATCTTACTCGATCAGCATCGACAAACGTCTTAAACTACGTGAACAGTACTACGAAGGGAAAAACCGTCTCAAAATCTTAGTAGAAAAAAATCAGTGTTGCTTAGATTATTGGCCATACTCATCACTACGAGTGCTTGTTTGGCACCTCTTCATGACATACATACTATTAGCCTGCCCAATTTCTGAGACCAGTGTTTCATGATGAAAAAGAGATTACAATATATAAATAAGGGACTCTGGTAAGAATTTGAATTCAGCACTACTCGACGTTACTGTCATATTGTCCACGACCAAAATAATATTACATACACACATCAAAGAAAGTTTGTCATCACCTCGGTTCCAAGATTTCCGGAGCCTGTACAGAAAAATGGAATAGAGATCAACATGAGCATAATTTCCGCCCTTTTTATTGCTCATGAAAACCACACATTGCATGTTGTACCACCATACAGCGAGACCTTCAGAGCTGGTGGTCCAGATTGCTGTACACACCGGTACCTCCAATACTGAGTAGCACGTCCTCTTGAATTGATGCATACCAGTATTCATCGTGGCATACCGTCCACAAGTTCATCAGGCACTTTTGGTCCAGATTGTCCCACTCCTCAAAGGCGTTTCGGTGTAGGTCCTTCATATTGATTGGTGGGTCACGTCTACCATAAACAGCCCTTTTCAAACTGTCCAAGGCATTTTCGATAGGGTTGATGTCTGGAGAACATGCTGGCCACACTAGTCGCGTAATGTTGTGATCTGGAAACGTTTAGACTAAAACGTCCGTGGTTCTCTTTGGCAAGTTATGAAGAAACTTGCATTCTTGGTAGAACTGAGTGAAGTGTGAGAGGTATAAATTTAGTGACATTGAATGCTCTGAGATTTCTAGTGATAAAATATGGTATTTAAGAGTGGTATAAAAAAGACAAGATTTACCCTGTAAATCTCGAGATGAAATAAATTCCGTAGCGATATGTAGGTGTCAACTTGCAGAGGAAGTGGAGGAATAATAACCACTCAAACGTCCCGTCAAAACGGAAAACGAGAAGATTTTTAAGTATCCAAGTTAGGGGATGACGCACACAGATAAGAAATAGATGCCCACTTATTACTGGACAACACAAATTTATTTCTATCAGAGATTAGTAAGAAGACATGAACAACCGAATACTGATTCTCTATGAAAGAACACAAGAGATCGTCCTAATCTGATGAAATAATTGTCACCTGCTGAGAACAGTTTTACAAACATGGGAGAGAGAGAAAGAGAGAGACAGACAGAGAGAGAGAGAGAGAGCGAGAGAGAGCACAGGCTGTCACCGTAGGTTACTCTGCACGGTTAGGGTCTCTCGCGGTTACAGTGGACAGGGCATTGGGGTCGTCGTGGCCCGATAGCGGTGCGCACTGTACTCGTAGGTTGTTTCTAATCGCGTTCGACATCAGGTTCTGCGTGAGACTGGCGGAAAACTGGATGCGACGGTGGTATAAAGGCCCCTCGACGTATGGATTGCAGGAAGTGACCGCTGCCACGTGGCTTCGCGGATGCGAAATAGTGCCGGCCGTGTCCGGTGATCGTGGAGCCCCCCATACGGCAGTGGATGGAGCAATGAAATCGGGCAGCTTCAGCTGCAGGCTTCTGGCTTGACGGCAACCCACAGGGCACCAGTGTTTGACGGGTGTGCCGGCTCATTAGGTACCAGGCATGTACGGTATTCCTCTTCCTTTCGAAGGGAGATGGGGAAGCCATCTCGGTGGCCGTGGTGGAGGCGACAACAAGGATCCTAATTTAATCTTTTAAGCGAATGGAATTTGATGCCGACCTTAATGTCCGTAGGCGAAGCTGATGCGAAGCGGCTTAATTAACAACATAAAAAGTTACTTATTTCACACTGGATCTAGCTGGAGCCTCAGTATGTATCTGCGTTCTCTTGGAGCTCTTCAGTGCAGTTGGGCCATAAGTAGAAATTAATGGCTAGTTAAAATTTACGCCCTGTAATCGTTAATTTCGAGTATGAGTTACAGTAGCGTTTAGTGCGGCCGTTATTGGCTACAAACCAATGGAGAAAGTAACCCTAATAAATATTAATAAGATTCGTCTAATATATGAATTTAGAGTTATTTATGATAGAAAATTAGGGCACCTACCTGGAATAAGCTTTAAAGCAAAAGAGATCCATGTAGACAAACTGTCCTCCATCACTGCGCCACACACTTGTTAGGCCACTTTTTCTAGACCCCGTAATTGTCTCTAATCGCAACGCAAATTTTTGAAATTTGGCTCAAAGGTGTCTAAAACCTTCGTCTTTAGGGGTGTAAAAGCATGAAGTCCTCTAATGTCACTCTCGGATTCGTCATCGTTTGAAAGAGCAAAATGTTCACACATAAGTAAAAAAGGCGAGAGCTCAGAAGTTGTATAATGTGGGTTACTGCCTTCTAATGGCACCAATATCCTCCACAATTGTACTCAATGACACTGTGGACATGTCACAAAGTGGGAAAGTCGCCGCACCCCCTTTTACCCACATGTCAACCCTGCTTTTGGCGACTCTGCGATGAAGGTCAGAACAGTGACGTCATTTAAAACGACAGTTCGTTGTGCGATGAGGAACATGACGACGTTATAGACTACTTTCGACACTGTTAACACATCCCGAACGTTTCAGACCTTCTGTAGAGACATCGCTGGGCTGCAACCCCTTTGAACATTATCTGACCAATTTGCAGTACAGTGCGACAACTATGTTTGCTATAATGTATAGAGTGGAACCAATACAGACTATTTCAAAGCATTCGACAAAACCTGATCGTGACCTCAAGCAGCAAAGATTGTTTGTATTTTTTCAGCTCCCATGTTTCACGCCCTTTTGTGGCATGGTAATGGGGAGCTGCAACATGACAGGCTCGTGAATGAAACGACAGCACTCTTGGCACTACCCGTACATCTATGTTGAGCACTTTAAAAAAGTACCTTTACAGACACAACCACCCGGAAAGCGTTCCGCAACTGTTCTAGAATCTGCTTGTAGAGCTACTCTAAATGATATCGAAGAGATTGCCTGTCCTCGGGCACTTGAGCATCCGTGGAGTGCCATTCAGCTCAGTGGGTGTCAAAGTCTCCGTACATATACACTATTAAAATGCTAAATAAAGGTGTGTGTGTGTGTGTGTGTGTGTGTGTGTGTGTGTGTGTGTGTGTGGCATCGAGATCGTTGCAGAAATGTGTGGTCTTAGGACCATGTGCCAGTTTATTCATGTATGTGTCGACGTTGCACCTCGTTGCCCCCAGTCACTGTTATTACCCCATAGGAGGGCATGAAATTGGAGGGCTGAAAAAGGATAAATATCTTTTACTACTTCGGATCACGATCAAAATTCGTCAGCTGGTTTTGAACGGTCCCTAGTGGTTCCACCACGTATACCAGAGCAAAACTAGCGGTCGCATTACACTCTAAAGAGGTCGCCTCACTTTCGATGGGCCTGCAGCCAGACGATGTCCTTAGACAGGATTGAATCGTCTGTGGAGAGTGAGAGGGGGGGGGGGGGTCAGAAGTATATAACGTTGTTAAGAATATCATCAGACTGGTCATCGCACAGTGAACTGTCATTTTCTAAAGTGTGGGAATCAACACACCAAGGGAAGGAGTGGTATCACTGAAGTGCTTTATGCCGGTTTCTGAGGCATAATCTTGCCAGTTTTCAGCGATGGTGTGTCTGAAATGTTTTTCGAGGCCACTCACAGGAAAACCAAGTGATTTCATCGCTGGGCGTCGCTGGTCTGACGTCTATCCTCGAAGCCATCTAAAGCAGGGAGAAATGTGGGTAAGAGGCAGTACGATGACTTTCTGATCGCATGACATGTCCACGATGCAATTTGAGTAGAATTATGGTAAAATTTATTGCGTATGTGACATCATTAACCAATCTAGCATCTCACATGAATCTGAGAACTCTGAGCTTTTTTCTCGCACAAGTTGACATCTTGCAGTTTAAAGCTTTGCCGAGCCCGAGGGTGACGTCATGGGGCACCACGCTTTTGCATCATGACAAAGTAAGGTCGTAGACACTTTGAGGCAAATTTAAAACTTATGCGTGGCAATGCGAGACAATTATGAGGTTTCAAAAAAGTGACTCCGTAAATGTGTTGCACCGTGATATTTTCCGCAAGAGCGTTAAAAATGTAACAGGACGTAGAGAAAGCTCCACTGCACAATTTGAGGTAAGGAACCTGGGATTGGAGAAGCCAGCTTAAGGAGATATGGAAATAAACTTGCCTGCCTCTTTGTCTGGCATTACTGCTTTGCAGCTTATTTACAACTACGACCCGTAAAAATTTACACGTACTCTGCTGTTTATTTACATGTACATTCCTTATTTCCTGTCAGGAAACAAGAAGGATGATGATGCAGGCTTTCTTTACATTACTTGTCCATAAGGTGGCTCTATTGCATCGTATTTGCATTGCCGCATGACAGAATGTGCTATGAATCAACGACAAACTCATTCATTACACAGTGCTATTCAGAGACGTACAGTAACATACCACAGAACTCACTGGATTGCACCTTGTATATGGGGAAGTACGTGTCAATGCTCAGGCCGCTGAAAGGCTTTATTTGGAGCGATTTCGTAACGCCCATCATTCATCATGACGAGTGTTTATTTCTCTCGATCGACGAATGCAGGAGATTCGTTCATTGGAGAAACGAAACGAGGGAGCTGGTAGCAACATGAGGACCAGTCGCACATCCGATTTTGGTAGTTCGCTGATGTCATGCTTGCATTGAAGTTGATGGCGGTCAGTTTCAGCCCGTTTTGTAAGATAAAGTCGAATGGTATGTTCATTGTGTCAGTCATGGTATTTACAGTTAATTGTAACTAATGTAAATAAAAAAAAGTATGCAGTAATGTGATTTTATTCCTATTATTTCCTTAAGCTGGATTCTCTGACCCCGGGTTCCCTACCTCAAATTGTTCAGTAGAGCATCCTCTATGCCCTGTTGAATTTTTGCATGTTCTTATGGAAACACCTGGTAATGCAACCGATCGCTTTACAAGTGTAATGAAAGGTACACACAAAGCGCCAGCGCTCTACATTGTACACTTTTCTTGATCTACCACAATGCGTTTCTCAGGAGGTGTAAAATCCGTACCTGTCATATTTCAAAGATAATCTTTTCCTATAAGCTCTTCGTTTCTATTTATATGAATAACACAGTGAAATAATATTGTTGTTGATTTCAGAAAATTAGAAATTCCTCCCAGCAGTTACTACACGTATCTCCTCGTTTGGTAGGAAGTGCTAGAGACTCGGATATGTTACGTTAGAGGGTGCGCAAAAACACGTGTCGCCGGCACAGGAACGCAGTCATTCATGGTTAACCCCATCTCGTAATTCCAAAGAGGCAACCACATCAGTTGACTGTCGCTTATTAATCTGCAGACTTCGAGCAATCTCGATTTTTATCTCTTCACTACATAGCACGGCACGCCAGCTTTCGCCCACCATAGAGGCAGGAAACATTCTTCATAATCGGGTTCGCGTGACTGCAGTGTCCACAAGCTATTCGAGTTGCTCACAAATGAAAATTAAGAAGGAATGGTAACACATAACTACAAGTTGAAAGTATTAAATTCCACTTTCAATTTGTCATAATTACCATGTGAACATCTTGCTCTTTGAAACGATGCCGAACCCGAGCGTGTCATCGGATAACGTCATGCTTTTACACCCTCACAGACGACGAAGGTTTTAGACACCTTTGAGCCAAATTTCAAACATTTGCGTTGCCATGAGAGACAATTACGGGGTCTAGAAAAAGTGACCTAATAAGTGTGTTGAATAGTGTAGAAGGACAGTTTGTCTACATGGACCTCTTTTACTTCAAAACTTATTCCAAGTAAGTATCCTAATATTCTGTCATCAATAACACTACACTCATACATAAGACGAATTTTATTAATATATGTTAGGTTTACTTTATCCGCTGGTTTGTAGCCAATAACGGCCGAACTAAACCCTACTGAAACTCATACTCGAAATTAACGATAACAGTGCGGAAATTTTAACTAGCCATGCATTACTACTTATTGCCCAACTGCACTGAAGGGCTCAAAGAGACTACAGATACATGCTGAGGTTCCAGCTAGATCCTGTCCGAAACAAGTAAATTTTTCTGTTGTTAATAAAGCCGCTTATCATCTTCTACAGCGGACATTGAGGTCTGCATCTAAATTCGATTTGCTTAAAAGATTAAATTAGGATCCTTGCTGTCGCCTCCACCACGGCCACCGAGATGGCTCTGAGTACTATGGGACTTAACGTCGGAGGTCATCAGTCCCCTAGAACTTAGAACTACTTAAATCTAACTAACCTAACGACATCACACACATCCATGCCCGAGGCAGGATTCGAACCTGCAACCGTAGCAGTAGCGCGGTTCCAGACTGAAGTGCCTAGAACCGCTCGGCCACAGAGACCGGCTCCCTCCGAAGGGAAGAGGAATACCGTGTATAGTTGGTGCCTTAATGAGACGGCACAGCCGTCAAACGCCAGTGCCCTGTGTGTTGCCGTCTAGCCAGACGCCTGCAGCGGAAGCTGCCCGATTTCATTGCGCCATCCACTGTGGTAAGGTGGACCCCACGATCACCGGACACGGCCGGCACGACTTAGCATCCGTGCAGCCACCTCACGCCGGTCACTTCCTAGGATCCATATGTCGAGAGGCCTTTACACCACCGTCGCATCCAGTTTTCCGCCAGTCTCACGCAGAACCTGATGTAGAGCCCGATTACAACCAACCTACGAGTACAGTACACACCGCTATCGGACCACGACGACACCAATTCACTGTCGACTAGCGAATTTGTCTGATGCATTGCAAAGATGTCTCTGTAGCCGGTATTGATATAATTATGCAGCAGAGGTTCTTTGAGTTTGTCTCCCTGAGATGTTGTAGGCGGACCATAGTCACTTCTGACGCCTTTCTGGCGGTTTGAGTCAATCAGCGAACCGGATGTTAATGGAACATGCTAGCGGTAAGCTTTGAAACAGTTTTTCGTTGCCCGAGGAGCCTGTTATGGGTGGGATGTGGATGCGGCGCGGCGTGATTGCAGTTACTGATGATCACATTTGATGATCTACCAGTTATCGCGCCAACGACATATAGTAAGTGCCCATCCATGTTTATTGATATTATGTAACAAGCGCAATGTTTGTATATATGGTGTCAATTATTTAGTGAACTATCAAACTGTGTATCTGTTGACTTTTTACATTCCATGAGGGGTATAGCAGCTAAGCAGAAGGAATTGTCAACCTTGTACGATATGTTGACGTAGCTAGACGAAGATTTCAACGAGCCGACAGTTAGCGCCATAAGAGGATTCCGGTGGATTTCCTTACATGTTATTGCCTGTGATAATACAGTGGTGTTGTCCAAACGAAAAATGAAATTACGTATGTTCAATTCTGAGGCAGCCACGCTTGCAGATACATGTATGTTAACTTACTTACGTGACAGTTTCCGGAACACAAGTTAACAGTGTTTATAAGATTAATTATTTTATATGACACGAATCCATTTCATTTTCCGAGAGATTTGTTTTAAGATTGTGAAAAGGAGTGATTTTTCTCAACGAAAATTTAACATCCATTACGTAGCTAGAGAAAAAACTAGTTTCTTTCTGACTTGGCGGTATTACGAAACATTGATGTAAATTGTGAATAGAGATTTTTTTCGAAGTCTAGCGACCTGATACAGTATATTAATCAGAGGGATCAGTTTCCTTATTTTGGAAATGTCTAATGTGGTCCAGAGTTTCACAAAGTAATTTAATATACTTGTGAATCATTAATACACCATCCAGAGATAACTGCACCCGCTAACCGTGGTCTTAAAAGTAATGCTTTGTCGTCATATTAAACTAAATAAACTGATTGATGTAATCTTTGATTCACCTCACGTAAATATATTTTGAATATAATTTTTTGGGGCACGGTTCCTAGTCAATGTCCACAATTCGACTGCTGGAGCAGAAAAGAACCTGTCTAAAAATAGTATTAGCAATATTCGAGTATGCAGGTGTATGTGTTGTTTTGAAGAAATCCCTGGAAAGAAAGTAGCGAACGTTAGTTTTGCAACCGAACTAGGTAAAACACTCTCGGACCGAAGATCATAGAAACTACCGTTCCACAGTGTTCCTACATAGAGATTACGAAGTAACTACTCTGAGAATTTCGCAGTGTGGTTCCCAATGAAGCAGAACATTGTGAATGTGGCCGTGTGACTTCTTCTGAGCGTTAAACAGCGACTATTATCTCAGTTCAATGGCGTCCAAAGTATCAGGGCGTCGCTATGATCAGCTCGGTGTTATTACTTTGTGGTTACTCTAAGTGGTTCCTAGTTCACAGGATTTTGCTGTCAATTAAGTCTTCTGGAGTTAGGGTCCAGCACTTAATTTTTACGAATCGCTTATGATAAACTCGGTATGAATATTGAATGCATGTACCTGTACGCCCAGTGTGAGAAAATTTCCATGTCTCTGTGAATTCGTTGTGCTTGAAGTTGCTTACAGGATAGCGTTCCTATGATTCAGTCCGTAACGTTATGCAGTCACCTCATTCACTCTGCCCATCTGTTCAGCTCATTTTATGCATTTCATAGAGTCGTTAACACTACTCTGAGTCTTTGTGGTCTGTTTGTACTCATTGGTTATAATTAATGTGTAGATAATCACAGAGGTCCATTGCCACCTTAAATTATTGCATAGTAGTGAAACTTGGTAGATATTCTAAAGTGTTAATGCGGAACGGATTTACGCTGAAAAGAATTAAGTCCAATTTTGCCCACTAGGTGCAAAGTTGGCACTTTCAATGCAAGAAAGACGTACCGAAATGTTTCCATTGCAATCGGCTAGGAACAGGAGGGGTCAGGAAAGACCTAACAAGCGAGAAAGGCCTAGTGTTGATGTTATTAATTACCGCTGCTTACACAATTTCTTTAACATGAGCGCCGGAGACGTCCACATGTACCGCACAGCACCAGATTTGCACCAGGTGACCAAAGTTTGAACTATTGTTTTTCCAGCGTTAAGTCGGTTCTTCATTAACGCACTGGAATATCTACTACACTTCTCTGCTACATGATAATTACAGCTCTGTGAATAGCTGCATATTAATTGTACCTACCTGGTAATTTCATCTCATGAGCAAGTGTTTTTACAAACTTGAATGTAGAAAGAATTATACGAACTTATTGTATATTCCGTTTCTCATTTGGAATTTTCTAAGTCTTCTGTTAAACATTTACGTCCATTTGGAAACGTGCATTATCAGCAACCATTTCGTGTTCACGTATGGAAAATTGCCACCTTTGTCTAACTTTGATGAAGCATTTCATTTCTCATATGGTTTTCCCCTATTTATAGTAATAAATACCATGTTCTTTTAATGTAAGTTGAGTCGTGAATCTGGTCGTAACTACAATCACTGAATGAAGAAAAGTAGTGGCTAATACTATAAAATCTGTATGTTCATGTTCCACGAACTACATTACAGAGTGCAGCGTCAATGTGTCCAGTGTTACTAAATGGGTCACGAAATTTGAAAACTTTCTAACTGCACATTATTCAAATGACTGTTTCCACAGTAGTTCGCTTTTCATTTTTGATTACCGCAACAGTGAAGAGGCTCGATCCCCATTGCGCAGTGATCAACTCTGAGTTGGTCATTAGTACACTTCGTCATTTTGATAGGATGTTATGAGCGTTGTTAAAATTTACTGATGTTCAATAGTTCATACTACGCCTATAATTCATTAAGCTGCTCAATTTACACAACCGTGAACTACACTTTCAATTTCCTTCTTCATTGTCGACGTCAGATGGTGATACAAAATTGATTAGGTGAATCATAAAATTAATTACATCAAAGCATATTCAGTAAATCAAGGCTCAGTAATTCAGTTTATAGAATTAGCTCAATTGCTATATACAGTATCAGACATGGAAATTAATTCACAAAGCGTCATTACTTCAGACACAGAAGGAAGAAGTAGGAGAAAGATCTAAGTACTTGTAATATTGTCAAACTCTTGTCAGGATACCAACATATTTTTTCCACGTGACACGTGTATTTGATTTTACGTTGTCAGTATCGTAGCAAGCGCTGTGTCCGCTGCTATATTTTACCCCTTTTATGTTTTATGAAATTTCCTTGTGCCAGTTGTGAAGAAACCGGTTCTAAGAGATATATGCTTTACAAATTTGTGACCGTGAATTTATCTGAACTTGGAAATGTAATGAAACAAATTTTGATTATTTTTTTAATTGAGCAGAATACATTTCGCTATCAAAGCTGCTAACATAAATCGTATCAGAATTTCTTTTGAAAACCGGAACAACAGCAAAAAAGACAGTAATGTCGCTCAGTTGCATCTTTGAGAATAAAATAAACTCACTCTGGGTCAGGAGATGTCTGTAATATGACGATGTACGAAGCGCAAACATAGTCGTAGATAAGCAGCTGTGAAACCTAGAGTTGCCACCGGTGTTGTGCCTTGCACCAATGGGAAGCGAGTATGGTAGTCTTGTTTCTATTGCTCAGCGCTCTGAAACTAATGGCAGACATCACAGATAACGCAACCTACTGCATACAACAGAAAAACACGTAAATTTACCTAATGGAAATAGGTCACACATATAAAAGCGCACCCCTCGAAAAGATACGTAAAAACAAATGCAATAGCAACTACAATAAAATAAAAGAGATAGACGGATGTGGTAAACCGTAATGACTACTGTTGAGAGTGGGATCAACAATTTCAACACTGACTGCAAACCCACTTTACTGAAATCGCGTTTATTATTAGAAAGAATAATGGTGGTCACAAGTTCAGTATAAAGAAAAGAAAGCTACGACTGAAACTGTGAAACTAGATTCAGTGTATTTATAGAGCGATTGAGCGCTTTACGGCTTCTCTCTCTCTCTCTCTCTCTCTCTCTGTGTGTGTGTGTGTGTGTGTGTGTGTGTGTGTGCGGTCGGTGAGCTGCGACGTCGATGACGGCTAGTTGGTGGTGGCAGCGTATCTTAAGGATCCCCATCAGTACGGATTTTGCAACGGATACATTCTCTTGCTTGGTGTATTATTCTCCAGGTGGCTATATTATCCTCCGTCGTATTCCCTTCGATCACCGGCTGATCGGAAGTAATTGTTGCTGTATAGATTCAAGGTCGTATATGTAAGATCATACCGTTCCTTTCACACGCGATTCTGTTATTAACGTGCAATGCACAGTCTTAAAACTCTGTAAAGTTCCCTTTAACTTGCCATTCATCTGCTTTACCATGTGGTTCACCTTCAGGAAACAACAATTTTAAACAGCTAGTTCCACGTGTAGGAACTGTAAACTGTTTGAATGTTTCCATAGTGATGGTTACTGTATTAATGCATGCGGCAGTTCATTAAGTTAAAAATAAAACAAGAGTCTTAAAGTGCATTATTTTGTGAAGTTCGTATACTGACAGACAGTTCGGTTCTAATAACGACAATCGCTGACCACTAGCGTGTGCATTGTCACTACTGTTTATAACACTTCTCAAAATTCGCAGCAGTCAATCAGTGTACCACTTCCTTTCAAAACTTCCACGTTAACATCTAGTCCAAACCACTAGCAAAACATAAGAACTCGTTGCATGCACTTCATACCGACACGGTGCTAGCTCGTTGTACCACATACAGCGACGCAACAAGAATACCAACACAGAAATTTCAACACCAAAAAATAATAAATTTAGAGTAATGAAATTTCGGAATACATTTGTCTAGGTAACGTATGGAAGAGGTTAATATCGCTAGATCACAGATTAATGTGAAATGCGCCGGCGGCGGTGGTCTAGCGGTTCTAGGCGCGCAGTCCGGAACCGCGCGACTGCTACGGTCGCAGGTTCGAATCCTGCCTCGGGCATGGATGTGTGTGATGTTCTTAGCTTAGTTAGGTTTAAGTAGTTCTAAGTTCTAGGGGACTGATGACCACAGATGTTAAGTCCCATAGTTCTCAGAGCGATTTGAACCATTTTTTTGTGAAATGCAGGTACAATAATAACCGGTGTAACCGCCGAAATAATTAACGCAAGCATGCAAATGTCTATGCATTGTATTGTACACCTGCCAGATGTCAGTTTATGGGTTGGAATTCGATGCCTGTTGCTCTTGCTCGATCAGTAAAAGGACGGTTAACGGTGTTTGTGGATAACACAGACGTTGTCGTACGATGATGTCCCATGTGTGCTCAATTATAGAGAAATGTGGTGATCTATCAGGTGAAGGCGACATATCGACAGTCTATAAAGCATGTTGTGTTATAACAGCGGTATGTGGGCGAGCTTTATCCATTTCGAATACATCCGCCAGAATGCTGTTCGTGAATGGCAGCACAGCAGGTCGAATAATCAGCCTGACGAATAGATTTTCAGTCAGGGTGCGTGGGATAGTTACAAGAGTGCACCTACTGCCATACGAAATCGCATCCCCACCATAAATCGAGGTGTAGATGCAGTGTTTCTAGCACATCAGACAGATTGGTTGAATCCCTCAACTGCTCTCCGTCTAACGAACACAGGGCCAACACTTTCACCGAGGCTGGACCAGCTATCGTCACAAAACACAACAGATCTCCACTCTGACGTCCAACGAGCTCTCACTTGACACCAGTGAAGTCTCAAATGGCTGTGATTTGGAGACAGTTGTACGTATGCCACACGGCAACTGGCTCGGCGCTGTCGTTGAAGTTACTGATTTTTAATACTGCGTTGTGTTACTACAGTGGCAACAGCTGCTCAGATTGTTGATATGGATGCTGTATAATACGCTAGAGCCAAACGCCTAACACTATGGTCGTCCCTCTCGGTAGTGCCATGCGGACGTCCAGAGCCCGGTCTCCTTGCTACGGCACATTCTCATACATTCCCGCCAAGACTTTCCGCAGTATCGCAGAAGGAACATCAAAATTCTCGTAGTCCTATTACATTACCTCGTTCAAACTCAGTGAGGTGTTGATAATGGCGCCTTTATCACCTTAAAGGCATTCTTGACTAACGTCAAATGACAACGTAGTCTCAAATGTAACTAACGCGTACGAACGGTACACATATTTTTACAGCAAATCTGATTTGCATCCTCGTAGTGGCGCTACTAGCACCACTTTTATCCTACTGCCGCGAGATTTTAGCAGACGTAATCTTTCAGATGTAGAAGCATGCCTACTAACTTACGTTTATATTGCACAGATACTTCTTGTTGTTGTGATTTTTTCCCATCGTTGTACTTATACAAGCTTAAACACACTATGGTGCATTCGCACTAACACTCTCCTTTCGACTGCAGCTACAGATATCTCTCTCGCATCACAGTTGGTGTAACAGTTCTGAATATATGTTTAGTTTTGTAAGATGCGTTTAACAAAATCATTACAAACAAGATCAAAAGAAAGTTGACCTTTTCGCATACTCAAAGATAAGAATAAAGGCAGTAATAGGACATTCATGTTTTAAGATAGATAAAGGAAAACATAGTTACATTCCATAGGATAGCACAAAAACGTTTTCTAGATCATCAGAGCTACAGGATGACTCAGCTGCTCCTACCATCGACTTTTTTGCGACCCAAAACGCCCAAAACGCCTTCAAACGCCATGCACAAGTTTTTCATATTCTCCCACTCAGTACACACTAACTGTTCCTCCTACAAAGAAAAAGGACTCGAGCTTTATAAGGGCAAGTCAATGTACTTAATTTTCTACTGGAATGTGTTTTCACTAGAGGCTGTAGTAACCGAATTACTCTTGAAAAACGTACAGAAGTGACCTACAAACGCGTTTTTCATGAATAGTTCGTAAACCGAGGCATCCAGTGAAAACATGATCCAGTGCAATATTTAACAACATTAAAATTCTTAAAAAAAGTTCCTATTCATTTTTCTGCAGGGCTAACAATTTGCACAGAGCGAACTAGCGAATATGAAAATTTTCCACCTGGTATTTGAAGCCAATATGGGTAACATTAAACCCAGCTGTAGGGGAAGCTAAATCACCCTCTGTATGTACAGAGTAAGAAGCGAATGAATAAAAAGAAGAAAATTATTATCAATTTCTATTAGCAATGTCTTCACACGGTGCATAGTAGATCTTGTTCTGCACTCTTTGATCCTTTGTTTATGCAACTATTTATTTTTAGGCGCTCGTTTGACAAATTATTGTGTTTTTACATCTACGTTTGCTGAATTGTTGGTACTACTGATTAAATCTCTTAATATAATTGTTTTCAGACTCGTGAGCAGTAGGTTACAATTTATGCACGACATATCTTTGCGTGTAGGCTTCAGCTGTTGAACTGGACCTTCCTGGCTCACTGCAGAGCCCCACCACTACCGCTATTCCCTTCCATAACCGCATCATCAGCAAAGCTACACGTCGTTCTTTGTGCACCGTATGTCTGCTACAGCAGATTTCCAAGCGTAACTATCTGCGTTATCTATAGTACCACACTGCAATGTGCCTTTTTCTTTTCTTCATCTCACACCATAGCTCTTGGTAATGATAGTCCTACATGTAGGGTGTCTGAAATGTTTGCAGTTCACACATTCATTACACTTTATTTACAGACACTCATTTGAATGCAAGAGACACTGTCAGGTCATGTAATTTCTCCGTCAAGCTGAAAGAAATTGCTTATCATAGATGTTTTTTCTTTGTAGTTTAAATTTTCGCTTTTACTTTTCTCTGTTGATGGTACCTAAATAACGAGGACATTCTGTGGTGATCGGTCGTTTTTGCAGCAAAACAGTGGAAGTTTCTTTCCAGATTTTACACAGGGTCGACATGTATAGGCTTTTGCAGTCTCGTCATCTGTAATCGGTGGCAGTGCTGTAGTTCTATTTACTTCGTTGCATGTCGTAAAATAATGAGATGCGCATTGTATCCTGCAGTTGAATGTAAAAACTAAACCAATTTTGATCATGAAAGTAAAAGAAATTGACTGCACTTATTTTTGTGGAAAGAGAACATTTACTATTGTGGTGATTGTGTTTTCCTTTTTAACAGATGCTCGATTATAAGAGATGCACTGACGTTAAATATAACTGTTACAGTAAAGTGTTTGCACTTTCAGAACAGTGCACATTTGTGGGGTCACTGTGGAGACTGTTCAGTGCAGGTGCTGTGCCCCAGTCAGGGGGCTGCGCTGCTACATATTAGACAAATGATCAAGGTGCTCTTAGGGCAGCTCTCATTTAACTATATTGTTTAGTTAGCTTTATATCGTTTTGTGTTGTCGAAGTGCAGACATTTGGACCATCGTCTCAAGCTGGACGATGTGCCACTCATGGCACGGCCACATGTCCGCGGTGGGATGGCAGTATGCCGCAGTTGACTGCTTTCAGTTGCGGCAGGGGGCGGGGGAGGGTCTGTGGTTGGCAGAGACGGTGCAAGTAGTTACCTGTTCTCTAAGCAGTGGACGTTTTAAAAAGTGATCTGGAGGGTACTGGAGTTTCTTTGTTGTTCCTAAGGGGTACAGTTCTTCTGAGAAATACATTTAACAAATTGTATGAATTATGCTTTTCTTGTCTTTTGCTTATCTGTGATTGAATTCTGCAGACCAGAGACAGTATATCAATGCCACCAGAACGATCTCTTTCTTGATCGCCACGTGGAGTGGCCACGTGATTTGAGGCATCATGTCACGGATTGTGCAGTCCCTCCCGCCGGAGGTTCGAGTCCTTATTCGGGCACGGGTGTGGGTGTTGTTCTTAGCATAAGTTATTTTAAGTTATTTTAGGTAGTGTGTAAGTCTAGGGACCGATGAATTCAGCAGTTTGGTCCCTTAGGAATTCACACACACTTTTCTTTGTGAACCACCAGTGGTAAGATAGAACAGGCCTCTATCCCTATCTACAGTGAAGAGAGGGAGGGATGAGCAGTGGCAAGGGCAGGGTAAGGCTGCCTCTAAGATAGTTAGTTCGTGAGCACCCGTCGAGGAGGACACAGCTGCAACTGTTGCCCTCTCTACAATCTTTTGGGATGACAATTTTCCCCAGTACATGTGTTGCATTATGACCCATTGATTACGAGTGCTGTTTATTTTTTAACGACAATTTCAATTAGAACAGTGAAGTATTTTTCATCAGTTGTGATAGTGAGTATTGGCTTCGGTTACCTGGCTGCAGGGTGATTGTCAAGCGATGCATCTGTAGTGAACTGTGATGTCAACACCAGCATCTAATCCGTTGAACACAATTCCCACCAAAAAAGAATAAAGGTAGTATCTCCCAGTCCATGATTTTTCCCCACCAGCTTGTAGGTTAAGGGAAAAGTTTGACTATGTCTGCGACTAGTTCCGAGTAGTATTGTGAAATATTTTCCCAGCAAAATGGCATCTTCCATTTTTGAGCTGTATTTTAGCCACCCTTACTTAGCGCTACGCATATAGTTGTGTAGTTAGACCCAATCTCTATGATTAATTACGTAATGAGAACCGATCTTTACTTCAGTTCCCCAACCAAAATAAATAATGTACACTAAGTTAACCTTCCTCTTCTGCCTCTGGACAGTTTCTTTGTGTTGGGGAGGGTGGGAGGGCGGGGTGTACTTTGGCTTTCTGTCCAAAAGGACGAGGTTTCGAGTCCTGGAAAGTGCACCACCATTTTCAATTTCCCGCCAATTCCAAGATGGAGAGTGGCGAGGGACGTCAGCCCATCCCTAGGGCAAAGAAATTTCCTTCCTTTTTGAAATTTCCGCCAAAATTCGAAATTCACTCCAAATTTAGAAATTATCGACAACTTTCGAAATTACCGCCAGCAAGGTAGCTCAGCGATGCGGAGGGGATGGAGTGCAGAGGGGGGAGCGGACGGGGATCCACTTTTAGACTGGGAAAACACATGATGTCATCTGGGGATGGTGGTACTGGTTGGTGGTGGGTGAGAGTGGGTGTAATTAATTTATCAATTTAATTAATTTGCATATAAATTTTATATCAAAATTGCTTTAGCACTCCATCTCCCTACTACTTGGATACTACTATTGCAACTTTTTGGCAGCTACCTTTTTTGATACTTTAATATTTGAACGAAAACTGTATTGAACGCTAGCTGGATTGAATTTCCGATAACTGGTTATCAGGACTTGGTGCCTGAAGCTAATGTCGTGTACATCTCTTAGCGATCTGTTGTAAGGCTTTACCTTAAGTCGACGTTTGTATTTAGAGCTCAGCAGATTTGTAAAACATTATTTAATTTATAATCAGTCCTATATGACTTATGAACATTATTTAAATAATTAATCACTCACAATCTTCCAAGTGTTTATTTAAAATTGTGTTGTCAGTACGATTTATTGGAATATGTGACTGGTGTGTGGTTGTCGCTTTAACCCTGAACCAAAGCAATCCATTATATACTGACAGAGAAAAATATCGCAACATCGAAAAGTTGTTCTGCGACATAAACGAAAGTTGGTAGGCGTATGGAAGATAATGTCTGTTCAGATTTCCTACCAGGTACATCAGAGTGGCGCAAGTAGCGCCACTATGAGTATGCAAATCAGATTTGCTTTAAAAATTCGCTGTATGTTCGCGTGCGTTACTTACCTTTGAAATACGACGTAGTGACCTGTTTGTCAAAAATGCCTTTAAGCTGACACAGATTCCATTATCAACCCTAGACTAAGTTTCAACACGGTAGGGTAATAGGACTACAAGAATCTTGATGTTCCTTTCAATGTGTGCTGTACTGCAGAAAGACTTGGGAGGAATGTAACCAATGTACATAACTGCTGGGAAGAGTGGTCACGGAAATGTGCGGTTGCAAGAAGACGGGGCTCAGCACGCCCACATGGAAGACCATCGTGGTCGGCGTATCACTCTGGCCCACTGGTGTCATGCGAGAGATTATTTGAGAGCAGGGTGGACGTCTGTCGTATTTTCTGATGAAATCTGGATCTGCCTCGGTGCAGTTGATGGTCGTGTGTCGGTTGGAGGCCAGTCGAGGTGCTGCAACCAACCTGTCTGTGTGCTAGACATACTGCTCCTACAACTGGAATTATGGTCTGGGATGTGATTCCGTATGACAGCAGGAGTACTCTTACATTATCTCACGCATCCTCTTTGCAAATCTGTGTGTCTCAGTCTGGTATGCCGACCTTTTGTGCTGCCATTTATGAACAGCATTCCTCAGGCTGTTTTCCAACAGGACAGTGATTGCCCACATAGCGCTTTTGTAACACAACATGATTACAGAGTCGACATGAAATAACTAAGCCTGCCTGATCACCAGATCTGTCCCCAAAGCAAGGAAATATGAAACTTCACCGGGCGGCAACTCCAGTGTCATCGTACCTGTATTGACGGCCAAATGCAACTGGCATTGAAATTGGCCACAGACAGCGACGTCCGGCACCTGTACAATACAATGCAAACACTTATGCGTGCTTGCATTCAACATTCCGGCGGTTACACCTGTTGTTAACGTATCAGCATTTCACGTTTGCAATGCTTGTCTCGCGCTTTCATCGACCTGTGATCTTGCAATGTTGATCACTTAAATATGTTACCCAGAAAATGTGTCCCAGAAATTTCATTACTATATATGAGTAATTTTTTGATGCTGTGGTTTTTACCGTGGGTGTATATACAGGGTAAGTCACCTAACATTACCACTGGAAACACGTCCCAAAACACTACAGACACTGAATACCCAATTCCACAGAGGAGAGGGGCTGGTGGAATTGGTTATATAAACCATGTAGAAATGCGCAGAAGTATGATTTTAAATACACAATTATGTTTCTTATTAAATGGAAACCTGTTATTATTTTTAGCACAGATGAAATAGAAACAAGTATTTAATCAGTGCCGTTTGTTACATTGTAAAATGTTAAGTACATCCAGAGTAATCTGTAACGTAAATTTGACGCTTGAAACTTCAGACGTTCAGTCGAGTGTTGTAACAAACAAGATCTTTAGGGGTACGTTTACGAAGACTGCGAGTTTGGATGTCTCAGTGCCTGCATGTAGTGCTAACTGAATTAATCTTATACTCAGAATAACTGTAATACACTGTGTCACAGGACACTTATTCCATCTTTTATTTGAGTTTCTGTATCTCGATAAAATTGGTTCTGAACTGGGAATGCCTCAGACTGCCCTTAACGCGGACTTTGATACCTTCGTGACAACACAGCTCGACTACAATTTGTTGTTTGTGATAGTGTACTATCGCAACTAAGAACAGAAACACGAATAGTAGGAACGTGAGAAGTCGCAAATACAACAGTGTGTACAGTGTTGTAAGAACTGTGAAAATGGTTTATTCTAACTCTGAAAAGGCAGAGATGATACTCGTCTATCGAG
Source organism: Schistocerca americana (assembly GCF_021461395.2). Lineage (NCBI taxonomy): Eukaryota > Metazoa > Arthropoda > Insecta > Orthoptera > Acrididae > Schistocerca > Schistocerca americana. Next base: position 270,244,742 of record NC_060125.1, on the reverse strand, counting down.
AGTGTAGACAAAATTCAGCTGCAGCCAGCAGTTGTATACAGAAACGTACACCGACAGAGATCATCCAACGCGCCGTACATTTGAAAACATATACAAACAATTGTATGCAACAGGAATGGCCGTAACACGCAGATGGGTCCGTGACAAACCCATCACAGGTGAAGAAGGTACGGTTCGTGTGTCAGCTGCTGTTGAAGTGAACCCACATACGAGTTCACGTGACATCACCAGAGGGAGTGCAGTGAGCCAAAGTAGTGTAATGCTCATACTTCATCGTCACAAATTTCAGCTGTATCATCTGTCGCTGCATCAGCAATTACATGGAGATGAGTTTAATAAAGCGAGTGAATTTGTGTCAATGGGCATTAACAGAGAATGTGTTGCGGTTCTACCTGTTTACCGATGAAACAGGTTTCACAAACCACGGTGCTGTCAATTTTCGAAACATGCATTACTGGTCCGTGGGCAATCCTCGCTGGCTTCGACAGATAGAGCGGCAGTGACAGTGGTATGTAAATGTATGGTGCGGAGTAATTGGCGACCATGTCATTGGCCGCCAATTCATTGACGGCACCCAAAAAGCAGCATAATACGTCGAGTTTCTACAAAATGATATGCCAACATTGCTAGAAAATGTCCCGATGGAAACGCGTAGACGTATGTGGTATCAACAAGACGGTGCTCCTGTACATTCAGCAATGAACACTAGACTGACCTTTAACAGAATGTTCTACGGGCGTTTCATAAGACGTGGCGGACACATAAATTCGACAGCCCATTCTCTTGATCTTACACCTTTAGACTTGTTTCTGTGGGATACGTTAAAGGAGGAGGTGTACCGCGATGTGCCTACAAACACAGAGGATATGAAACATCGTATTGAGCCAGCCTGTGGCAACTTTGCACCAGAGGTACTTCATGTGTAAGATATTCATTACGAGGTAGATTGGAAATATGTGCAGCAAATGATGGGTACCACTTTGAACATTTATTGGCCTGAAATGCCAGGACATACGCTTTTAAATTCTGCAATTGACAACAAAAAGCAAATTTGTAGGTTTAACTCCATTCTCATGTTAATGTACATTTTCGTATAACAAATCAGTGCCGTACATTATACTTCAGAGAAAAAGACTAATAAAAATGTTAGCGTGTGGACGTAACGTGCTGTTCATGTCGTACGTTCCATCACTGTTCTTTTTGTATCCCTAAACCATTCGGTTCTCTCCGATACACACGACTGAACTGCTGAGGAGTTAACCAAGAGTCATATTTACGTTACAAATTACTCTAGATGTAATTAACATTTAACAATGTAAGAAACGGTATTGATTAAGTACTTTTTCTATGTTCAGTTGTGCTAAAAATAATAGCAGGTTTCCATTTAAAGAAACATAATAATGTGTTGAAGGTCATACTTCAGTGAGTTTCTCAAAGGTTTGTATTTTAGCAGCATAAGTGCTCTTTTTTATTTTCTCTTTGTCAATCAACAGGAAAAATTGTCTTTACTATTTGTAAATATATAAATTTGAGAAGGTATATAAATTTGAGAAAGTATTCTCAAATCTGAAAAATAAGACTTTTACATAATTACTTTGTTATTACATGCTGTGGGTTTGTGGTTTTTTATGTTTCGCATTATAGTTGTTTTTCTTTCACAGTTTGGCATCTGCGCTCATAGAGGGTTTAATTTAGAAAATTATGGTTGCAAATGTGGATGACAAACTGAAAGAAAAACAACTGCTGCAAAACATAAAAAAATCCATAAAGCCACAGCATGTGATAATAAGACATACATTAAGAAGCTTGCAATTTTTCAGATTTCTGAATACTTTCTTAAAAACTCAAATTTACATTTATGTAAACACCAAAAATACATTACCATACATTCAAAGCAGCTTCCAGTCGTCCTGGAAGGGTTAAATGCAGGTCCGGTATGGTATTCAAGGGAATCTTAATATTATTCTTCTCGCGAAATAATGGCAGGTTCAGGTCACGATTATGGACGTTCATCCTTCTTTCCAAAGGAGACCACAAACCCTAAATGAGGTTGAGATGTGGTGTCTGTGATGGCCAGCAGAAATACGAGACTTAGGCCTCGTTCTCAAAAAATTAGTGCTGGGCGAAGCGAGCTGTGTAAACAGTGGCTCTGTTGGATCACAGGATGACGATTGTGAACAGACAGTGTACCATGCGACGTGCCAACTCAGCCCACATGGTCACATAATCCTTTGCAATAATGCGATCTTGCAGCGTGCCCATGGTGCCCATGGAATACCATGTTATGGGTACCTAAATCATCATCGATATTCCGCCTTGTTTCACTCTTGACATGTAAAGCCGGCCTTATGTTCGAAACCGTGTGAAACAAGGCTCATCCGACCAAATCATTGTCTTCCATAGCTCCTTAGTCAGGTTTAATGACTGCGGCATAGGTTTTGCGATTACGGGCATTTTCATCACTAACGAGTGGTTTTGGAATTAAGTTCACCCTGCAATTCCCAGAGTATGGACCTCAGTTCGTGTTGTTTTAATGCTGGCCGGGTTCGTGAGTGCAACATTCAGTTCTGCAGTGATTTTTGTCCGCATTGTGACTGAGTGGATGACGTCCACCCGCTTTCCCTGTATGATCTGTATGCATCTTCGATGCGGTGCCTCTTGAATCACCAAACATATTACTGTTATCAAGGTTAAGAAGAAGGACTCGCTATATGAGCACCAACAATCTGACCACTATCGATAGCTTTTAGCTACGACATATTGCACTCACAAACACACACAACATTGTTTTGACCAGGACTGACATTTGCAACATATTGAGGAAAATGCACAGGTGATGTTCGTGATCAGATGCAGCAGCACATCTTGCAGGCTTGGCTATCATCTGCATTTATGTTCAGGCAAGCAATTCTCACTGTTTTAATGCTTTGGTCCAACCCTTGTATGCACAAGTAGTAAAGCGTATTTTCCCTGTTGCTTAAGGGACGGAAAATAGAAAAATTACGTTATGAATCTGTAACTTCTGCAAAACATATGCGTGTAAAAGAAGAAAAAAATGTGTTTTTGCAAGTCGGATCCCGTCCAAAACCAAACCTATTTGTACGAAATCACGGTCACAACAGCTTCAACATTAAGATCAATGTTTGTATCCACTTCTGTCGTCGTCCACATTTCTGACACGTAAGTAACAAATGGTCGTGTAAGGGAACACCCTACTCTTAACACTGTTCTACTTAATTACAAGCAGTATTCCCTGTTCGTGTCCTTTCTGTGGTACATTGCATCATTCGTTAAAATGCGCCTGGATAAAGGAAGCAGCTGACAACTTTGAAACTTTTACGAGCGGCCTTCGGGTGACGTGTTCTCGTAGCCTCAGAATTGGATGTTACCACGTATTTCGTCTGGTTTTCGTTTAATGTATTTCTTAATTAGAGATTTCTTAAACACATGTAAATTCATATAATAGCTCCATTCCCTGCTTGTATCCTTTTTGTCTCCTACAGTGCCTCATATTTATTATCACTGGTTAAAAGGACACCTAGATAAAGGAAGTACCTTTTGTCTTGCTTTCGCATACAGTAAGTCGAGTTGTAGGTTTTTGCTTGCACTATTTCATATATTACTATAAAGTTGTTTATATTCCCAGCCACAGTTTTAATATCAACTGCATATGCACATACCTGACTGAAAATCATAATTATTTTATTTTTCTTGTCCACTTTTTGCATCCTCGTATGCTGTCCTAAGTGAAAAAAAGACAATGGTGAGACCATCTCCTTGTTTCACTCCATTTGTAAAGTTAAAACTCTTTGTAATTTTTTTTATCTTTACTATTGCATCCATCCTCATTGTTAATCCCGGTAACCTTTTCAGCTTGCCGCCGATGCCGCATTCCTTTACTACCTCAGACAATGTTGTCTGTGTACACTATCAAAAGCGTGTGTAAAATCACCAAACAGGAAGTGGTGGTGTACGCCAATTCATAAAGAATTTCAGTTATTTGAGTCTTTCAGAACAACGGGTTGTAAGTGCCTATATTTGGCCAGAAAGCCCATAGATATTCTCCGAGGATATTTTTAATCAATTTGCTACTCTCTCGACCAGCAGTCATATATACAATCGCCTTTCCTATTACGTTACTAATCAAAACTAGACACACAGCTTCGTAATCTCCGCCTTGTCCTCTAGGCATAGGAAGTCAGTGACAGAGCAGATCCTATCCCGACTCGAAAGGAATGACCGGAAGACCCGCGGGATACACGATAGGAGCTGACAACCGCGGGGCCGGGTTTCTCCCGCTTTACGAGCCCTGGACGACCGCACCATATCCGGCGGCGGCATGGGTGGAAGTCGGCCAGCTCCGGCGGCCCGTTGCCAGGATACGACACACAGCCGCAGACTTGCCGGTCAATCCTCCAGCGAGAGGCTTCGCTACAGACAAAGACTCCCCGCTGGACACAAAAGCAGGCGGCGTCCGCACCCGCAGGGCTCCCGTATTTCTCGTTATAGAGGCTCCTCTCCATTGCAGGGGACAAAGGAGGATCCGGAGTGCGATGGCCAACAACCGTAACAGGAAAACCACAGGACTGCTATGTATGAGAACGGTCACAAAACCTTGATTATCACCTAAAAAAAATCAATCTATGCCCATGAAACATAAGGGCCAATTTCGACCCACCCACGCGTATTCACCCTGCGGTGAAACATCTTTTTCCCAACTTTCGATTACTTGGCGGAGACCTTTGTTCTAGAGGATCCGTCGTGGAAATCACACGGTATTCGCATAAGGTGTACTTAGTTTTGCTTGAGAATATTTTTCTTTATGACAATACATACACTCAGGCTCATAAATTAAGGGTAACTGCAGAATGTGGTGCCACACAACGTCGCACTACACAAAACTGGCACTAATAGCATAGACACATTGGGAACACACACGACACAGAGCTGTAAGTCCACGGTGTTCGTGATAAGTTGAGAAAACTGTACCAAAACACATATGCTACAAAACGCCGCTGTTTCCTGCGCGTGTACCCCGACATCAGTATGGGATATGGTCACAATACACACGTACAAAGGCCACACAACGGGTTGCCATACTCTGGATCACGTGGCGAGCAGCTGCTGGGGTATAGCCTCCCATTCTTGCACCACTGCCTGTAGGAGCTCCTGAAGTGCCCTAGGGGTTTGAAGACGTGCAGCGATACGTCGACCAAGAGCATCCCAGAGGTGCTCGATGGGGTTTAGGTCTGGAGAAGAGGAGGCCACTCCATTCGCCTGATATCTTCTATCTCAAGGTACTCCTCCACGATGGCAGCTCGGTGGGGCCGTGCGTTATCATCCATCAGGAGGAAGGTGGGACCCACTGCACCCCTGAAAAGGCGGACATACTGGTGCCAAATGACGTCCCGATACAACTGAACTGTTATAGTTCCTCTGTCAAAGCCATGCAGGGAAGTACGTGCAACAATCATAATCCCACCCCACACCATCAAACCACGACCTCCATACAGGTCCCTTTCAAGGGCATTAAGGGGTTGGTATCTGGTTCCTGGTTCACGCCAGATGAAAACACGGTGAAAATCACTGTTCAGACTATACCTGGACTCGTCCGTGAAAATAACGTGGGACCACTGTTCCCATGACAATGTACTGTGTTCTTGACACCATACTTTACGTGCTTTCCTGCACTTTTCAGGTCTCTGGGCGAATAAACCATGTCTGTTCAGTCGTCTGTAGAATGTGTGCCTGAAGACAACTGTTCAGTGGCTGCGGTAAGGTCCCGAGCAAGGCTACCTGCAGTACTCCGTGGTCATCTGCGGGCACTGATGGTGAGTTATCGGTTTTCTTGTGGTGTTGTACACTGTGGACGTCCCGTACTGTAGCGCCTGGACACGTTTCCTGTCTGGTGGAATCGTTGCCATAATCTTAAGATCACACTTTGTGGCACACGGAGGGTCCGTGCTACGACCTGCAGTGTCTGAACAGCCTCCAGTCACCCCAGTATTCTACCCCTCAGAACGTCATCAATATGTGTTCTTTGAGCCATTTTCAACACACTGTCGACATTAGCACGTCTGAAAACGTCTGCACAGTATTCTGACATGCACGAACACACCTCTGTGTACGTGCATGCTGCCAGTACCACCGTGCGACGACCGCAGGTCAGATGCACCTCATGGTCATACCCCGAGGTGATTTAAACCAGCAAACCGCCCACCAGAGCGTTGTTTGACAATGTAGCAGCATTATCCTTAATTTACGAGCATGAGTGTAGTTTGTACTAGGAAATTCTTTGTCGCACGGTATCAGTTTTCGCGACTTGTCCTCTGCTATTGATCTTTCTTAGTTTGTACTTCCGCTTTTGTCGGAACGAACTTCCGGGATCCTAGGTGACGTTACCCGCTGAGGAACGGGTATTTAAGGAGTAACGTAAGTAGTACAGTGGAGAGTCGCCTGGACGAGGAGGTGCGAGTGCATTCTCGGGACCTCGGCTGTCCGCGGCTTATTGATATAGGCAGTGGGCCTGTGTCCGTGGCGGAAGGTGCGGTGTGTGTTGTAAGCCCCCAGGGCTGCCCTGCGGTCTCTGTTCTGTAAAATAGTGCTCTGCATAGCTTCATAACAAAGCCAAAAATGAACGACTTCGATGCAGAATAGTGTACGGGTGAACAATTTCTCTTTTCAACTGTGCCATTCTGCTTGTGTGGGCTTGTAGTTTCTTGACATTGTCCGTCAAGTGGTGATTCCTGTTCGCCTACTCTGTCTCACTCCGCCCTCTTTCTGTACTCTTGATAACCACCGATACTTTATATTTCATTATTATTGTTATTGACAAAATACTTGCAAGCATAGTCAGTGTCGCTGGTATTCAGTTTCAAGTTGGCAGGAGGGATTAGTTTATTTGTATTTTGGTTCACCGCTCTGTGGCTTTCTAACTATTTCTTGTGAACTATGAAAGTTATAGTAAGAGTCTTTGTTTCAGATCCAGTTCGCTTTGCATTTTATTATATGATGTAATGAACTTGACACATCATTGGTGCATATTCAGAAAGTAGGGTAAAACTGCTGCATAATTGTTCTTGTGTCTTGGCGCTCCTTATGCTAAATCTAAGTTTTAGTGTAAAAACGGAGAAAAAAAATCTGTGGCACACTAGTCAAAATATCAAGTCAACTGAATTGTTTGCTGTATTAAAATTTCAAGTTCCATTTATTCAATATTTTCAGAACTGCCTAAAGTGTTGCTTTAGGCAGTTGATCATACATATTGTTTTGGGTGAAAGTAAAACTGCCTTAGAAAATCGGATTGCACATTTAACAGTTCTGAGTATGCTATTTTTAATGTTATATGTGGCTGTTAACTTGAACGGTGAGCCGCGATTAGAAATTATTTTACCCAAAAGACTGTTATCCGAACTATACTGATTTTTCGGACAATTGTTGGCATAATAGCCGTTCCAGTTTTCCGTCAGTCCAAAACTGTTGCTTTCATTCAATGAAAATCTGTAACTGTGTATTAATTGCTATTACTAGATAAATGTTTTAAGGTTTGCTTTCTTTTAAATGCCCTTTCTATTCTCTTGTCTTATTATGTAATTCTCGACCCTGTCGACTGGTAGTAAATATTTATAAAATGTCGATCATTGACTCTAAGGATACAAGCAGCATAAATTTAAAGCTATTGTGGCACTAGCCTCATACATAAAGACAGGAGAGTAATTCAGTACATTTTTAGGTGAAATTTTGCAAAAGTAGTGGTATATTTTCGGTCAGATTCCGCCAGGCGATGCTGGCTCCACAGGTAGTCCATGAAAGAGACAGCATCGGTGAGGGAAAGGTCATAGATCGTGAAAATGGTGTGGCCCAAGAGCCACACCATTGCGTTACGTCGTTGCCGAGGGTTGGTCTGAATATCAGGGGTAAGGAACCAGTCGATTCGTACGACTGAGTTTTAAATTGCTTGAGGATTGCATTTATTAAATGGTGTGGCTTTCTGTAGGTACATACTTTCTCATTGCTTCCATGTCGCACACTGGATCTGAAAAATAGTAAAATAAAGGTTATTTGATGGGATTTCTGTAGGTTTCATTGCGTTCAGCGTAAAACTACGCCCCAACACTCCGCTGCCGTTTCAGTTTCTTTGTTGTTTTTGTTGACTGTTTACGCTTACGCACGATTCTAGCCGCCAGAAAACTCGCGGTAGCTTTGGACTGGAATACGAATGAATTACTCCTCGACTGCCTTTTTCAGATCTTCAAGGATATGTGGCTAGTTTATACATTGTGGTGACAAAAGACATGGGATCAAACTAATATCGCATCGCAGCTCCTTTAGGTCAGCGTATTGCAGCAACTCGACGTAGCATGGACTCTAGAAGTCGTTGGAAGTCCCCAGCAGAAATATTGAGCCATGCTGCTTGTGTAGCCGTCCATAATTACTAAAGCTTTGCCAGTGAGGGATTTTGTGCACGAACTGATCTCTCGATTATGTCCATAACTATTCGATGGATTTCATGCCGGGCGATCTAGGTGGCCAACGCTCGAACTGTCGAATATGTTCTTCAAATCAATGGTGAACGGTTGTGACCCAGCGACATGGCTCAGTGTCATCCATAAAAATTCCATCGTTGTTTGGGAACACTGAGTCCATGAATGGCTGCAGATGGCCTTCAGGTAGCCCAACATTACCATTTCCAGTCAATGACCCATGTAAACATAGCCGACACCATTATGGAGCCACCATCTGCCAACACACTGCCTTGTTGACATCTTGGCTCCATGGTTTCGTAGAGTCTGCGCTACACTCGAACTCTATCATCAGCTCTTAACAACTGAAATCGGGATTCATCTGACCAGGCCATGATTTTCATGTCGTCTAGGGCCCAACCGCTAAGGTCACGAGCACAGGAGACGAGCTGCAGCCGATGTCATGCTGTTAGTAAAGGCACTTGCAAGTGTTGGTCGTCTGCTGCCATAACCCATTAACGCCACATGTCACCACACTGTCCTAACGGATACGTTTGTCGTACGTCTCACAATTATACCTGGGGTTATTTAAGCAGTGTTTTTTCTCTGTTATCACTAACAATTTTACGCAAACATCGCTACCCTCGGTCGTTTAGTGAAGACCGTACGCCACTGCGTTATCAGTGGTGAGGGTAAAGCCTGAAAGTGGTATCCTTGGCATACACTTGCCAGTGATCTAGGAATGCTGAATTCCCTAACGATTTCCGAAACGAAATGTGCCATGCCTCTAGTTCCAATTCCGAGGTCAAAAAGCCTGATAATTTCCATCGAGCGGCCATAATCACATCGGAAATCTGGATCATCTGACTGCTAATGACAGGGCCCCCTATGCAATGTCCATTTATACCTCAGTGCATGTGCACATCACTATTCCACGACTTTTGTCACTCGGGATATGAGATCGTCCCATAAAACATGTCAAATAAGCTTACACAAGGGAAGTGAGGAAGCCGGTGGAGACTGCTATGTCTGGAGATTATGTGGCCTGGAGACTGATTCCTAAGACAACCATTGAAATACGAACTGTGAATGCAGTTGCACCACCTTTTTAAAACGATACTCTCCTCATCGTTCAATTGCGACGTCGAACTTCTGGGAAGGAGGAGTTTTGGAGCATCGTAATGTAGTGCTCGCAGCACACGGCCGAAATAAAGATTTAAGACTCTGTAACACACACAGCCGTAACTTGCTCAATGTACTTCGGCGAAGGCGATATGCTATGTTGGCAGGGACAAGTGGCTCCTTCTTCATTACAGAGCCAGTTTTGTTGAAGTTTTCAACCCATCTGAAAATGGTTTGTGGTCTGGAACAGGTTGGGGAACGGAAATTATAAAATTGGTGAAAAGTCTCGTTGCGTCTGCGGCAGAGACTTATTGTTTACTAATAACTGTCTGAGAACGAATGATCGATGTTTCACGTTCGATGACATCGCAACAACTAAACTTCCAACCCTTATGGATAAATCGAGGCCACGCTCCTCTTTCTGAGGCTAATCGCTCGTCTGCACTACCCAACCCAAAACATGAACAAAAGTCAGCGGTTTGGCTGTTCGGGAAAAACCTAGTCGTCTTTTTGTAAATGTACTGGTTTCATCATCCGAGGAAAGAGGAATAATCCACTGGTGCCGTGTCATACTGGCGAAGGGACAAAATTTGATAGCTCAAAGACGTAATATGTGTTACTCTACCCTGTGCGTTGTGGTGGAGCAACTTCCAGAGATGTTTCGTCCTGACAACGTCCCATAACCTCGTCAGAAAATATTGGTAGAATGCTTCTGTAGCGGTTGACCTCTTTCGGTATAATCTCTTCTCACTATACCACTGCAGTTCTAAAAACCACTCAGTGTCATTTTGGTCAACTACGTCTGGATTTTCTTACATATTCCTCTGCTTCCTTTGCTTCTTTGCCTCATGGTCAAATGATAAATCTATTGTGATAAATTGGCTGAACAAGGCGTCTGGACATGGGCGTGCTCCTTTGTCATGTACAATGTCGTGCAACATCTTCAAAACTCGACCAGGACTAACACCACTCCTTCCATTTTTTCCTCGATTGTCATACACTTGTCTTTGATAACCTGCGCTTCCAATTGTAATTTTTCCTCCTATCTATGTAATTATGTAGTTATGAAGTTCTCAATTCGTTCGAGCAATCAATCATTCGTAACAGGAAACACAGTCATAACTCAGTCACTCAAAATGATTCAGAAATTTTACTTGTTAGAATGAAATCAGACGATGATTCTTCTTCTCTACAGACTCGGTCTTTGCGGCAGTCTGCTAATCTGTACAAATAAAATGCCTCGTATTTTTGGGAGCGTTGTGTAATCAGACGGGAAACCTCAGATCAAGCTTTCATGAAGTTTAACCTTCCGAAGAAGTATTGGAGCTCTTGGATTATTAAATGCAGGTTCGTATCCAGTCTTTCGGAAATTCCATTCTGATTAACAACTACGCAATATATCGATATATCATTAATTCTCAAATGTCAAATAATGTAAATTGTTACACACCTTTTGTATGAAGGAGCAATATATATATATATATTTCCCTTTTAATCGTACAATTTCGTATCATTTATCTTTTGTCATAAATCTCAATATTCAGATTACAATTCATCAAACAATGCTCAGGCTAATCTGCACGAAGACAATCTCGGAAGCTTCTTTCTAACAACCATCAGAGAGAGTACTACAAAGAATAATTATGCGCTCATGGCATAGCTATTGTATGAAACTACTTTGCGCATGGATTCTGCGAGTATGACGACAGAAAATTAGTAAACGTCATTCAAGGTTAGAATTGTATCAGAATAATTCATCGAATATAAAGAGAGATTACAATTGCCCCTCGCAGCGAGCAAAGTTAATGATAATACACTTTACGAGCTTACAGAAAAAATTTGTTGGGTTGTTTACTCAAAAGAAGAATATTTTGAATTAATAGAATTTTACTATAGAGAGTATGGGTAACATGTTAAGACAGTAAGTTACGAAAATACCTAAGCTGTAGCTTTTACATGTACCGGGGTACACCCGCATCCCGAGTACATAACCAGGGAAGATGTAGATTGGTGTAATTACGAAAAAGGTCTACCCATGTGGGAACTGGCCTTCACAGGGAAACCCGGGAAAACCCGGAAGAATAGACCCCAGCTCAGGTATTCAAGAAGATAGGAAAGCCTAAATCCAGTAATTTTGAAATATATAGAAGCTCCATTGATTAGATCGAAGGAAAAGTGCCTCATAGCCAAAAAAAAATTTGCAATAGTGCTCCAAAAAATTTTTCAAAATTCTTCTTTCGACGATGTAGCCGGCGATATCGTTGTGAAGTCGATGGAACAGGAACACCGGGTATGGACAGAGGGTAGGCGACGTGCAGCGTTTGGTGGAGGTGGTACGGAGGACAGGCGATGGCTTATGGTACAGGACAGAAGCTGGTAATGTGCCCTAGAAACAGCAAGATGATCTCAGGAACAGATGGTCAGGAACGTGAACATGGAACAGGTTTAAAGTGGAATAAGAAAAGGTTCTGACTGACTAAATCCCTGGAAGAGAGTGGATTAAGGCAACGAAGTCCATGTTTCATCGTTGAACTCCAAATCGGAGTGGATTCTTATATTCTTCCATCTGTACTAGACTGGAAGATCCATCAGTCCTGATAATCGCGTATTATTTTGTAGTCCTCAATACCAAAGATGTTTTGCATTACAACTGCTGATTGTCCAAAACATTGCCAAATAGACTGTGGGAATTTAAATTTTGTTGTACCTCATATCGAATGTATTCCTCTCAAAAAATTTTTTTTTAAATCTAATCTTCGTTTTGTTATAGTGCAGGTGGAAGTAGAGCATTGAATCTGTCCGAGGTTTGCTTTCAATTACGAAATTATGGATAAAATTTAAATTTACACCTGATGAAAAACTTTAAACATAGGCATATGACACTGACTCTACAAAAGGAATAATTTCTAGAAAAAATTCTCTGAAAAATTTTCATTATTCTTATAATTAATTCATTTATAGATCCACCTACCAATAAATATCATTAATGATGGCATATGTTCATTTAACAAATCATCCACTCGCAGAATCTTCTTCATTCTCTCATGAACAATTATGGAAATATATTTCAACAATTATGTCCATAATATGAAACACTCAAACTGCTATTCTTAAAATGATAATTAAATTTCTTAAATTAATTCTCCTGGTAGAGAAGGCATAATGAAAAATCTAAAAATTATAATAATTTTCTCTCGCGCAATCAGAGAGTTTCTTCAATTGTTTGCAGCAGTGACATTATCGACTGTTGCTTCATTTCACAGTTCATTTGTTTTCTCGCGCGAACAGCGCACATCATACACACAGCGTATTTACCTACATATCCCGCACTGTTCAAGTTTCACACGCAATTCTCACCTAAGTGCCGTGTCTTGAGGAAATGTAAATTCACTTTCATTGTATAACACTATGGCTTGTGCTCATAGTCCACACTTACAAACACTAGTAATTTACAAATTCTTCTACCTATCTTAAAATTTTGTGCTAAACTATCACAGGAGTAATCTCACTGTCTCTTATCCTATCACAGGAGTAATCTCACTGTCTCTTAACCTGTCACAGGAGTAATCTCACTGTCTCTTAACCTATCACAGGAGTAATCTCACTGTCTCTTAACCTGTCACAGGAGTAATCTCACTGTCTCTTAACCTATCACAGGAGTAATCTCACTGTCTCTTACCCTCTAAACAACATAAACATCTTGATATTTATATACACATTCGACTCATAGTCAAATTCCACTCTAAATTCTTCTCCATATTTGGTATCACAGATCTACGATCCCTCAAAAAATTTCCTAGTATCATTATGCAGGAATAATCCCTTTATTCTTTTCGATTCGGGATATGCCAACAAGTATGATCCAGGATTTGGTATATTTACAATAACATATGGTCCGGTATAAATAAGATTCCATTTCTTTATGTTCTTCATCAGTTTCGAGAAATGGATGTGTCGCCTCAATAAAACCTTTTCTCCAAGATGAAACGTCTGAATCCGGTGAATCCGTTTATCATATGTCAATTTCCGTTGTATTGCCTTTTTAGTTAAATTGACAAGTGCGAGTTTAATCGTTTCCTCCCATTTTAAATTCTGGTCTTCATACTTTGGCAGATGGTTTATCCAGAAGTTCTTTTCAATCTGACTAAACATAAGCTCTGTTGGAGTGAATTTAGTTGAGGTATGTGTCAGATTATTATATATTTGTTCAAATTCTGACAAATAATCAGCCCATGATGTTTGTTTAGTGTGACAGTATGTACGCATGAATCAGTTTAATTCTCGGAAAACTCGTCCTATTGGATTACCTTGTGGATGATAACATGATGACAAAATTTGTCGAATATCAAGTTATGTTAATGTTTGGTTCCATTTAAATCCGGTAAAAATTCTGGTATTATCTGTAATTATGGATTTCGGTAAACTTACATGTGGAAGATAGTCACGCACCAATCTCATTACAACAGCTCTGACAGTAGCACACTTTAATGGATATAGTTCTACATATTTTGTAAATGCGTCAAAGAATCCAACAATGAATTTGACTCCTCCTCTTGACCGTGGGAGAGGGCCGCAGATATCACACGAAATTAACGGCCTTGGCTCTTGTGGAATAATTGAATGCAGAACATGCTTACTACCTCTATTATCCGGTTTTGCCTTTTGATAGAGTAAACAGTTTTGTATTGTTTGGTGCACTTTTCTCCCAATATTCGGGAAATAACATTATGCTCCTATTTTATTGGCACATTTGATCACACCAAAATGTCCCCATGATAAGTGGATAAACCAAATTAATTTTTCCTCATATTCCTTCGGGATACATACACACTACTGTGGGTTGTTGTCCTTCCCACATCTGAAGAATAATACTCCATTTACTAATTTATAATGATCTAAACTAGCCCTTGAATTTTGTTGTTCCTTTAGCTGAATGATCTTCTTCCATCGACGGTCTTTTCGGTGTAAATTTCCCATATCTCTACAAAGATGAACGTAATAAGTTTTGTAGATATTGTCCTGCAACAGTAATACTGGAAAATCCGAAGTATTTACTGATTCTATTTCCGGCGTTAAACCTTCTGGGGATCTTGACAGTGCATCTGCAATAATATTTTCTTTGCCAGACACATGAATAATTTTAAATTGGTACTGTTGTAGTGTCATTGTCCAACGTGACAGTCTGCGATGTAATAATTTGCATGTTTGCAAAAAGGTTAGTGATTGATTGTCACAATACATAATCGTTTTCGAACCATATAAATAATAGTTAAACTTCTTGAATGGCCAGATAACTGCAAGTGCTTCAAGTTCTGTGGTCGTACAGGCTCTTTCACAGGGCGATAACACTCGACTAGCAAATGCTATCGGGCAGAATGTTGGTACTCCTTTTATTTTCCTTATTTGGAAGAGACAAGCACCTAATCCAACATCCGATGAATCCGTTGACAGGCATAACTCACAATTCATATCAGGGTGATATAATAAGGATGCGTTAACGAGTTGGTCTTTAATGTTTCGAAAAGCTAGTGGACATTCTTCAGTCCATTGCCATGGCACATCCTTCCGCAGAAGCCGGTTTAATGGCTCAGAATTCATGGCTTGATTCTTTATGAAACGACGGAAGAACGATGCCATACCTTCAGCTGTCTTTTATTCCGTGGATATGGAAAATTTCGAATTGCACTTATCTTCTTCTCCATAGGCAGGATACCTTTCGCATCTATCATATGTCCTACGAACTTAATTTGTGGTAAAGCAAAATGAGACTTCTGTAAGTTTACTGTAATTCCGATTTTCTTGAAAACAGCAAAAATCCTTTCCAAAATATGCAAATGCTCTTCCCATGTTTTCGTGGCTATTAATAAGTCGTCAACAAACACAGCTATACGACTACGCAATTCTGGTCCAAGAACATAATCCAACGCTGAAATAAATATTCCGGCACTAATATTAAGTCCGAACGTGATAACACTAAATTGATAACTTCTTCCGGCATGAATAAATGCGGTATATTTCCTAGATTCTTTATCCATTTGGACCTGCCAGTACGAACTTCTCAAATCAACACTAGTTAAGTACGAAACATCCTGGAAATTTTGAATTAATTCATCTGTATTTTCCGGATGAGTTCTTACAGGTAATATTATTTTATTAATCTCTCTCGCATCCAGAACTAATCTTATGTTGCCTTTGGGTTTTGGAACAACTAAGAGCGGAGAACAATTGGACTAGTTGATGGCTCAATCAAGTTCCATTCTATTTATCTCCCTTTCAACAGATTGTTTTAAACGGCAGGGGATCGGATAGTGCGTGTAACAGTAAGTTTGATGTGGCTTCACTTGTAGGTGACGGATATACCCTTTAACAATTCCTTGTTTCTCATCAAAAATCTCTTCATATGCCTCTAACAAATAATGAAGCTGCTGCCTTTGTTCTCCGGTAAGCTGATTTGATTCACTAGCTTTTATCATTGTTGTTTGGTTAAAGTCCTCCTGTTGAATCAAATCCTTTGAAAGCTCCTTCCAGCGACCGTTTGTAGTGTCAATTGATTGAATTATGGCACCGCGACAATATTTCTCATGCACCGTCTCCTTTCTATTTAAATCCAGTGCCATCTCTTCTCCATTCAATCTAAATTTAACTACTCCTTCCAAAAAATCAATCTGACAATCGTACTCCTGCATACTCCCAATACCAAGAATACAGTCCACTAATAACTTCTCCACTACAAGGAACGTGCATTTTATTGCTACATTTACCATTCTCATCTCTAATTGTGTTTGTATTTTGACATTGGGAGAGCGTGTTCCAACAGCTCCGATGATTTTTCAGTTCTGTACCGGCAAAATTGGTACCTTCTTCTTCCTAATAATTCTCCTAAAAAGAGCGCCTGAGATGACATTGGCGGAAGCGGCGGTGTCTAATATCACATTCGTTCGAACTTCCTCTATTTCAACAAATACTTCCGATAACGGAACACTCGATCTGTCATTATGACACGTTATTAAATCCTTTGTTAACTCTTCAGTCAACAGCTCACCATCATTATATCTTAACAATTGTAATTTTACTGTCTCGCCCCTAACAGGTCCCCTGACCGCTCCTCCGGGGCACGATGCGGTCATGTTTAGTTTGACTGATTGTTGGTCCGATTGGTATTTGTCTCTTCAGCTACTTCAGTGATTATCGGTTGTTGTGGTGAATTCGGTCTATATTGTCTTGCTCTATTCGTGTAATTATTGTTGTTGTTCTGCTGGTGTTGGTAGAACTGTCTTGTGTTGCCATACATTGGATTATATCGATTAAAATTCCTATTGTTCCTAAAATAGCCCCTCGCTGCACCATTACTAAAGTTTCCATTTCGGTAATAATTATTATTTGCATTTTGTCCATTTCTAAGTCTCCTCGGATAGTGTAGTTGGTTACGATTATTGTTACTGCTACCATTCCTGCTATTCCCATTCGAGTTGCAGCTGGGATTCGCTTCTATTGCTCCTCTTTGATATGACATTTCTCTTGACCTTTTATTGTCCTCCTCAATTATATCAATATGATCAAGCGTAGTCATAAGTGAGTCTATATCCTTATCATTTATATATAACAGCTGATTCCTTATACTGGTGGGTAGTCTGGACTTGAGTATCCTAAGCATATCCGTCAAAGGACTCGGTACATCCCAATACAAAGATTTATTAATGTATTTCTCAAAATATCTCTTTAGAGATCCTCTAGAAAATGAGAAACACTGCCTAAGTCTTTCTTGTATTCCAGCAGACCAATATTTTGCTAGAAAAGCCTGCTCAAATTCTTTATAACATTTACGAGAAGATGTTTGTTCGGATGCCCACAATTATCCTGGTCCTTGTATATATGCAGATACAAAACTAATCTTTTGCCATTCTGTCCAAGATCGTGGAAATAGACCTCTGAAACTTCGAATACAGATTACAGATGAACATTCTTTTTATCAGGGTTAAATATTTGAAACTGTCTCTGTTTAACCATCTTTGCCTCAACGGTACTACGATTCCAAAAATTATCCTGTTCGTACTCTTCCCTGTGGCTATCCGTTATATGGAATCTAATTTGTGACGTTCCAGTTCTGTCTACATCGGATCATGACGTGGACGGAATGTCACGCGCAGATTTGAGAATTTTGTTTCCTACTTCTCGCTGTTTCTAAATCCTCCTGCGAGAGATTTAGTGATCTTTCGGTATTTTCTTTCCAACGCGAGAATTCTTCGCCAAGTTGTTCACGAACTTCCTTTAACCCGTTGTTGAAAAAATTCTCTTCGGAACTCTCTGAAATTGACTGTAAAGCTACTTTCACAGTTTCTTCTATCGTTTGCGAATGAAAATTTTGCCGCTCTAATGTCATTTCTGAAAACTTTCCCGCAAGTACATTCATTCTATGTTCCAATGTCGTCTGTTTTTCCTTCACTTCATCAAATTGCTTCTTTAGATTATCTTGGGATTTTATAATATCTGGTATCATAGCTACGGAACACTGTATGTCCTCTTGAGCTTGTATTACTTGAGGAAACAGTTCTACTTGTTTTTGTATCGTGTCAATTTTGACGGATACATATTCGGTTAGTTCCGCTTTTAATTTGCTATTGTTTTCTTGGCATTGTTGGCGGACCTGCTCAATTTGAGCAATAAGATTCTGTTCGATCCTTTCTGCCTGTTCTTTTACTTCCTGTGTCTGGGTGTTTAATTTCTGATCTAATTCGGTAAAGGTTGCTCTTAATTGATTTTGTAATTTTGTTTGATTTTCGGCTAATTGATTTTGGAGTTCATTTTGTATGGCGGATAAGTCTCGTTTTACCTCCACTTGGCCTTCTGCAAAATCTCGCTGTACAACGGACAAGTCTCGTTTTACTTCAGACTGTATAATGGATAAGTCTCGTTTTACTTCCGCTTGGGCTTCTGCAAAATCTCGTTTAATTTCCACTTGAGCCTTCGCAAGGTCTGACACATTTTCGGCTAATAGAGACAACTGTTGCATAATAACAACTAATGGGTAAACAACAGTCTGATAAGCTGTTGTACGAATGTTTTCTGCACCAGCGGAATTATTTATATTGCTACCGCTAGCCACAACAGTCTCAGAATTGCTATCCGTGGCCTCTAGTTCTGCGCAAACAGCTGAAGGCTGTTGCACGTCTCGTTGCTGATTCAATGACATTTTAAATGCCGCTCTAGTCAATACCATTAAACAACGGTCAATATCAGGTTCTAGTCTCTAAATACAGTTTCAAATTTACTGTCGTAGACACACTTAACATTCAAATTACTTCACAGATGGTATAAAGTTCAATGTCCAGATACGAAAATCACACAATATGCATTTATACAATCTAACTACTATCTGGAAAAAAGTTCTTTCTAAATTAATTTCAAACTATTTTAACTTAAAAATGTAAAAATTGGAATTATCTGGCCTTGTTCTGCAGTATAGGTCTTGTCCAATAGTTGAAATCGTTCCTTGGTATCAGCAGTCTTTTACTATGGGCACCGAATCTCTCTTCAGATTAGTTACCTCTCGTTCTCGTTGGTTTTCATGAAACAAAAAATACATATATTATACAACAATCCAAGAGAGTCCTGTCACAACGTCTCGCGATTCCCGCTTATTCATTAGAGATGGTCTGCCACTTCTTTCTTTGTCATTCAGGTTTTCTTGTATCATTATTCTCCTGTATGAACAGAAAAGGAATTATCACATGATACTCGACTTTCTCACTGTGTTACGTCATTTTCCTTTGGTTCACGCAATGGAACCTAGAGCACTGCCATTTGGAGGAGTCACGGTGTACCAGGACTATAGACATGCTTGAAAACAAAAAGTTATTCTGGCTACCCCTGCGTCATCTGCATTTGGAGCTATGTCTTCAGTCCCCAGGAACTCCTCGCTGTAGGAAAGTAAACAGATCCCTTAAAATCAACCAATAATAACGGAAGCCAAACGTGGTTTCTTGTTTCAAAGTTACTGGTAGGTAACTCCATAACATTGTCTGACGTAAAAAGTTTTTATGGTGTCGAGCCGTAGTAATGCAATATTTTTTGAATGAATACATCACCATTTGACGGTGTACAACTGTATTTATCTTCCACACTATCAACGGTTCAGCTTTTATGTCTTTATGAAGGACGGTGTGAATAGTTCTTAGATGATTAACATGTCATATCTCTCAAGGAAATCTAAAGCGTTAATAGATATTACATGGTAATGGTCTAAGAACTTTTAGCATCGTACTTGATAAAGACACAGAGCCGAAATCTAGATAGTACTGAAGATAAATGCAGTAAAACACAGTAAAATGACCGTTTATTTATTCAGAATGACACGAATTCGAAATTTGATGCTAGGTTTCTGGAGCAATGTGTCTACGCTCGAGTCTCGCAAGTCTCGTAAATTACAGGTCGAAGAATTATGAATGCGAAGCGGACACCCAAAAGCGACGCTGAGGTGTTTTATCGGGTTCAGATCAGCCGAATTTGGTGACCAAGACATAAAAATGAGTTCTCTATCATCCTCCTGAAACAACTCTAGGACGAACCTGGCCAAGCAACATTAAGCATTTAGGTATGCAGGTGGCCCACAATAACGCTTACCATGTGCGCTGCTCTCACGATGCCTTCGATTACTACCACAGGTCCTACGTACGTCCAACTTAACGTCAGCCATTGCGTACTACAGCCCCCAAAGACCTGCGTCTTTGGGAGCAGTCGCTCGCGTGGATGGTAGCGTATTCGGACGCGATTATCACTCTAGTGTAAGATCAGACGTCACTGATCCGACCAGGCGGCACGTTTCCACTTGCTCTTGTCTCGAGCGTACTGTGCCCACTGTATTCGTAAGTGGCGATGTCGTTGGGTCAACATGGTCGTCTGTAGAGGAACACCATGTTAACAACGCGCGCTGATCGGCGTCCTCTGGAACACTAGCGGCTGCATCAGCGTTTCACACTGTCTTCAGATCTAACACAGTCTGCCCCCCCCCCCCCCCCCCCCCCTGCCATTTTACTTTACAAAGCATGCAAACCTCGACTTCCACATTCTGTGTTGAGGCGTGAACGTGCAACACCATGTCACCTACTCGTGTATCACCTACGCAAACCACTTTCCACGGATACACATGACAATTGCCGGTGAACAGCCGATCAACTTTGCCATTTCTGAGACGTTCACTCCCTGGCGGCAGACCGCAACAGTCTGCGCTTGGTCAAAGTCGCTCATAGCCGCAGGTTTTTCCATTTGCCGCCTGTAGCGCTGCTAGAATGATTGCACATCCATCTGTCCACGGCTTGTATCGTACTTTCCTCACCACCTCACTGGCTGCGATAACACCTAAGCAGGCGGCATATAATTTCGCGATGGGTAGTGGTAATAATGTTCTAACTCTATTTCATTATTATTACTGTCAATATTATTATTATTATTATTTACCTCACCCCTCCGTTACTGGATTTCTTAGCACAGACAAACAGACAGGGATACATAAATAGTGGAAGTTCTACGGTACCCTCGAAGGAGCTACATGCTCATAAGGAAAACACTTAACACGCTTTTATCAAAGTTATATTGGAGACCGCTCGCAATAAACCAATGAAAATCGGCCTGCGGATAAAACTGCTCAACTTGTGATATCGTTCAATACGGCGTTTCTGTTACTTCATACGTTCTACATCTACACTATGTGAACGAAAGTATCCGGACACTCCCAAAAACATAGGTTTTTCATATTAGGTGCATTGTGCTGCCACCTACTGCCAGGTACTACATGTCAGGGACGTCAGTAGTCATTAGACATCTTGAGAGAGCAGAATGCGGCGCTCCACGGAACTCACGGGTGACTGGGTGTAACTTGCATCATACGTCTGCACGCGAGATTTCAACACTCCTAAACATCCCTAGCTCCACTGTTTCCGATGTGATAGTGAAGTGGAAATTTGAAGGGACACGTATAGCACAAAAGCTTACAGGCTGACCTCGTCTGTTGACTGACAGAGACCACCGACAGTTGAAGAAGGTCATAATGTGTAATAGGCAGACATCTATCCAGACCATCACACCGGAATTCCAAACTGTATCAGGATCCACTGCAAGTACTGTGACAGTTAGGCGGGAGGTGAGAGAACTTGGATTTCATGGTCTAGCGGCTGATCATAATCCACACATGAAGCCGATAAATGCAAAAAACACGCCTCGCTTGGTGTAAGGAGGGTAAAGAAAATTCGTCTTTGTTGTAACGATTGCCATCCAAACTCGCTTATCATATCCGTGACACTCCCTCCCCTATTTCGCTATGATATAAAGCGAGCCGCCGTTCTTTCAACCATCTAGATGTCCTCCGCCAATACTTTCTGTTAAGGATCCCATGCAGCAATGCAATACTTATGCAAACAATCGTAGTGTAGGCAGTTTCTTTAGCAGGCCTGTTGAATCTTCTGAGTGTCCTGCCAATAAAACGTAGTCTTTGTTTTGTCTTACCCATAATATTATTTACGTGATCGTTCCAAATTACGTTGTTCGTAGCTGTAATTCCCAGGTATTCATTCGAATCGAACGGCTTTAAATTTGGGCGACACATCGTGTAACTGAAATACAACAGATTTTTTCCACATGTGGAAGACATTACACTTATTGAAACGTTTCCAGTGACGTTATCCACATTAGTGGATTGAAATGAACCAGTGATAACGGGTGAAAATTTGTGCCGGACTGGGACTCTAATCAAAATCGCCCGCTTAACGCGAGCCGTCGTTTTAACCGACTCGGCCATCCGAACACGATTTCTATCCGACCCAGATTCCCAGCCAGTTTCGCAGCAATAGCGTTGCATAACCTATACATGAATCCCTTACTCGCCATATCAGATTCCTGCAAAAGATAGAGCTTGGTGTGCGACCGCGCTGACAGAGTGAGGTGACAACGGTTATGGGACAGTAATATTAACATACACTCCTGGAAATGGAAAAAAGAACACATTGACACCGGTGTGTCAGACCCACCATACTTGCTCCGGACACTGCGAGAGGGCTGTACAAGCAATGATCACACGCACGGCACAGCGGACACACCAGGAACCGCGGTGTTGGCCGTCGAATGGCACTAGCTGCGCAGCATTTGTGCACCGCCGCCGTCAGTGTCAGCCAGTTTGCCGTGACATACGGAGCTCCATCGCAGTCTTTAACACTGGTAGCATGCCGCGACAGCGTGGACGTGAACCGTATGTGCAGTTGACGGACTTTGAGCGAGGGCGTATAGTGGGCATGCGGGAGGCCGGGTGGACGTACCGCCGAATTGCTCAACACGTGGGGCGTGAGGTTTCCACAGTACATCGATGTTGTCGCCAGTGGTCGGCGGAAGGTGCACGTGCCCGTCGACCTGGGACCGGACCGCAGCGACGCACGGATGCACGCCAAGACCGTAGGATCCTACGCAGTGCCGTAGGGGACCGCACCGCCACTTCCCAGCAAATTAGGGACACTGTTGCTTCTGGGGTATCGGCGAGGACCATTCGCAACCGTCTCCATGAAGCTGGGCTACGGTCCCGCACACCGTTAGGCCGTATTCCGCTCACGCACCAACATCGTGCAGCCCGCCTCCAGTGGTGTCGCGACAGGCGTGAATGGAGGGACGAATGGAGACGTGTCGTCTTCAGCGATGAGAGTCGCTTCTGCCTTGGTGCCAATGATGGTCGTATGCGTGTTTGGCGCCGTGCAGATGAGCGCCACAATCAGGACTGCATACGACCGAGGCACACAGGGCCAACACCCGGCATCATGGTGTGGGGAGCGATCTCCTACACTGGCCGTACACCACTGGTGATCGTCGAGGGGACACTGAATAGTGCACGGTACATCCAAACCGTCATCGAACCCATCGTTCTACCATTCCTAGACCGGCAAGGGAACTTGCTGTTCCAACAGGACAATGCACGTCCGCATGTATCCCGTGCCACCCAACGTGCTCTAGAAGGTGTAAGTCAACTACGCTGGCCAGCAAGATCTCCGGATCTGTCCCCCATTAAGCATGTTTGGGACTGGATGAAGCGTCGTCTCACGCGGTCTGCACGTCCAGCACGAACGCTGGTCCAACTGAGGCGCCAGGTGGAAATGGCATGGCAAGCCGTTCCACAGGACTACATCCAGCATCTCTACGATCGTCTCCATGGGAGAATAGCAGCCTGCATTGCTGCGAAAGGTGGATATACACTGTACTAGTGCCGACATTGTGCATGCTCTGTTGCCTGTGTCTATGTGCCTGTGGTTCTGTCAGTGTGATCATGTGATGTATCTGACCCCAGGAATGTGTCAATAAAGTTTCCCCTTCCTGGGACAATGAATTCACGGTGTTCTTATTTCAATTTCCAGGAGTTTAGATTGTAGTATCGCGTACAGAAGGTATAAAAGGGCAGTGCATTGGCGGATCTGTCATTCGTACATAGGATATCCGTGCTTCCGACGTGATTATGGCCGTATGACGGGAATTAATAGACTCTGAAAGTGAAATTGTAGTTGGATCTAGACGCATGGGATATTCCATTCCGGAAATCACCAGGGAACTCGATGTTCCGAGATCCACAGTGACTAAAATGTGTCGATAATACGAAATGTCAGGCACTACCTCTCACCACGGACAATGCCGTGGCCGCCGGGCTTCACTTAACGACTGAGGGCAGCTACGTTTGGGTAGAGTTGTCAGTGCTTACCGCACTACATGCAATAACAGCAGAAATCTATGTGGAACGTACAGTGAACGTATTAGTTACGAAATGCAGCGAAATGTGGCGTTAATGGGCTATGGTGGCAGACGATCAACGCGAGTGCCTTTACTAACAGCACGACATCGTCTGCAACCCCTGTCCTGGGCTCGTGACCATATCGGTTGGACCCTAGACGACGGAAAACGGTGGCCTGGTCAGATGAGTCCCGATATCAGTTGTTAGAGCTGATGCTATGGTTATCGAGTGTTTACATCGAATGGGCTGGGTACTCTGGTCCAACTGAACCTATCGGTGACTGGAGTGATAAATTTCAGCAATTCATCGACTTCATGTTCCCAACCAAAGATGGAATTTCTGTGAATTACAATGCGCCATGTCATTGAACCACAGTTGTCCACAGTTGGTTTGGACAACATTCTGGACAGTTCGGGCGAATGAATGGCCACTCAGATCGACCGATATGAATATCATCGAACATTTATGAGACATAATCAAGAGGCCAGTCCGTGTACAAAATCGTTCACCGGCAACGCTTTCGCAATTATGGATCGCTATAGAATCAGCGTGGCTCAGTATTTCTGCAGGGAACTTCCAACGACTTGTTGACTCTGTGCTATGTCGGGTTACTGCATTGCGCCGGACTAAAAGGAGGTCTGGCACGGTATTAAGAGATATCCCAAGGCTTTTTCATCTCGGTGTTTCTACATGACCTCATTTTCCTTGTTGAGAGACAGTTCACATTTTTCGCACCATACAGACATCCTGTCCAAGTCATTTTGCAACTGATTTTGATCTTCTGACTTTACTAAACGGTAAATGACACCATCGTCTGCAAACAATCTAAGAGGGCTGTTCAGATGGTCTCATAAGTCGTTGACGCAGATTAGGAACAGGGAAGAGCCTGTAATACTTCCTTTGGGAATGCTGAGTGTGATTTCTGTTTTATTCTACAATTTTGCCTCGATTACTACGTTCGGTGACCTTTTTGACAATAAAACGAACTCAGTCGCAGAACTGAAGCGATACTCCATAGGCACTTTAATTTCATTAGTGGTCTCTTGTTGGGGAAAGCCTTGTCGAAATCCGCAAATATGGGATCAATTTGAGATCCCCTGCCGATAGCATGCATTACTTCGTGCAAACAAAGATCTAGTTGTATTTTCCAAGAACGATGTTTAGTGATGTGGGTTTGTAATTCAGTGGTATACTTCTATTTCCGATCTTGAGTATTGGTGTGACCTGTGCAACTTTCCAGTCTTTTGATACCGTCCTTTCTTCGAGCGAGCGGCTTTATACGATTTCTAAGTATGGGCATATTGTATCAGCATGTTATGAAAGGAATATTATTGATGCGGAATTTTATTAACTGTATTAAGCTTCTTCGCTACACGGAGGATATCTACTTCTAAGTTGTTCAATTTGGCATTTGTCCTCCATTCGAATTCATGAGTATTTACTTGGTCATTTTTGAAGAAATACTTTCGGAAAACTGTGTTTAATAACTCCGTTCTAGTGATGTTGTGATCGGCAATATTACAATTGCTATCACGTAGTAAAGGTACTGATTGTGTCTTGCCGCTGACGTACTTTACATACGACCAGCATTTTTTTGGATTTTCTGTCAGATTTTGAGACAGAATTTCGTTATGGAAACTGTTAAAACCATCTCATACTGAAGTGCGTGCTGACTTTCGAACTTTCATAAAATGTCGGCCACTTTGGAGGTTCCCCATATTAAAAGTGATTTACAATCTGTAATTACTTATGAAATTGTAGCTCCGATCTTGAAAGAAGATTTATGACGAGCTAGAAAAGAAAATGCAAAATGCAATAAAATGAAGTTCCTTGCATTAAGCTCTAATCTCCTTGTCTTATAAAGAAATCACATTTGGGTGGTGCAAAATGGAAGTTTCCTGGGAGTAGACAGCGCACAGTACTGTTTTGCGTACCATTGTGAGCTGAAGATGTCGCAGTCGTTGTGCTATAGACGCAGGCTACCAACAACCTGGTTCAAATTTTGATCCAAATTCTGGCAATTAATGTGACATTAAATCGTGGCAGTATATATAAGGGTGGATTTACGAAAATTACTGGGATTAAAATTTTAGCAAGGTTGCTGAGACAGTGAATTAAATTACGCATTTGCCATGAATCTTGGGCGTTACGAACTACAGGTGAAAACACTAGAGCAATAACTCCGGCTTCTCAGTGATCATAAACTCAGATGAAAGAACTTCTGCCGAAAACTGCAAAACGTACAACAGTGCATTGAGTGTTATCACGGGTGTGAGATGAGGATCAGCTGGAGATATCAGATTATAATTTACCATAGCTTAACGTATGTATTATGCATGTTTTTGTTTTGTATCAGGTAAGGCCACAACTCAACTTCCTATATAAATGATAGTATAAATCAGTGAGAGTGTGTTTCTGGGCAATGAAATCGGCTTCACCCCTACATCTACTCGTTCAAGTCAGTCATGGAACACTACAGTCTTGCCGGCCGGTGTGGCCGTGCGGTTCTAGGCGCTTCAGTGTGGAACCGCGTGACCGCTACGGTCGCGGGTTCGAATCCTGCCTCGGGCATGGATGTGTGTGATGTCCTTAGGTTAGTTAGGTTTAATTAGTTCTAAGTTCTAGGCGACTGATGACCTTAGAAGTTCAGTCGCATAGTGCCCAGAGCCTTTTGAACCAACCACTACAGTCTTCATTAGTCAGCCATCTGGTGGAAACCAAATATCTCACTATCAAAGATATTGACAGAGAAAAGAAATGGCAGTAAGTGGTGGAACTGTGGCATAACAAAATTACACTAACCTGTAATAAGTTGCCCTGTCCAATATCAGACAACTGCAGGAGGCAGAACAGGATGCATAGACCTACTTTATCAGCAACTAAATCTCAGTAATACACAGTGAAGAACTAGAAGTAGATTGATAGGTCATGAAGTTCTGTGACCTAATCAGTGACACTTGCCAACTGTAAACATTAATTCTGTGAAGGAATCATCCTCATCTGTGTCATTCTATGGTACTATATGTTCAAACGATTAAATTGATTGGAGAGTTATCAGAGTCCTTCCAGATTAGAACTTTAGGGAGTCAGTGTTGTCGTATTAGCGTTTTCAATGAATACACATGAATTTAGGTGTTGTGTTGTCCAAGGTTATGGGTATATCCAAACACATGAACTTTCAATACATTATTTGAGGATTTCTTAGCAGAAGCAGGATAAATTGTTACTGGATTTCACAAACATTTTAGACATTCCTCAGTTCCTGACCCACATTGCTTTCTGTTTATAGACTATGATCCAAGATTTTGTCCCGTGACAAGAAATTCGAAATAGTAGCCCTTCACCCCACCTTGCTTGGTTCAAATGGCTCTGAGTACTATGGCACTCAACTGCTGAGGTCATTAGTCCCCTAGAACTTAGAACTAGTTAAACCTAACTAACCTAAGGACATCACAAACATCCATGCCCGAGGCAGGATTCGAACCTGCGACCGTAGCGGTCTTGCGGTTCCAGACTGCAGCGCCTTTAACCGCACGGCCACTTCGGCCGGCCCACCTTGCTTGGTCATCCCCATCTCGCTCAGTTGTTGGGCCGCAATATGGCCATCCTGATATAAGATGCAAGTTCACTGGTGAAACTCACACACTGCTAACTACGACTATAAAGGATGGAATGCTCATATGATGGTGACAGTGCTGAGAATGATGCTGAAGGAGGTGGAAACCATAGAGTATGGATACTTCGGCACCAGTGAACTTTCACTGTGGAAGGCTGTCTGACACCTGCTGGTTGCACCGTGTACCCAATGTTGTAGCGTATATTTTAATGCTGACTACAACCAACATGAGGAAGGCATCAACATATTCTCCAGCAAAGATGCCATCACATCAATAGCAGAAGTGCTGAAATTACTAGACCATGAGACGACATGTAACATACATTTGAAAACAGTGATTTTTTTTTACGTAGTATATTTGATGCTGCGTTTTATCCCATACAGAGGGAATGAACTGATAGTGTAAAACAATAATCCGGTCGAGTGTATAATCCAACATAAAGTTATTGCAGGTGTTTAACTGATCACAAACTCACAGAATTTAACGTGAACAAAAGGGAAATACAACTGTATCAGCAGGCATATGACAGCAAGCATTAACTAATATGTTTTAAAATACCACGCATAAAACGCGATTCTTCCAGAGTTCACATGCTGGGCTCTGGTAGTGATAGAAAGGTAGCCTCAAGTGTTCTGGTGGCCCTTAGCTAGGGACCATTTGTATACGCAATGAAAGAATCGTCTTAGTGTCGCCATCCTACGGCACAGGTCAAAGTATTGTTGTGGGGTCAGGCGATCGAACCCGGGACTTCAGATGGTTGAGCTGAAGCCAGGCCCCAC
Organism: Schistocerca americana; assembly: GCF_021461395.2. Lineage (NCBI taxonomy): Eukaryota > Metazoa > Arthropoda > Insecta > Orthoptera > Acrididae > Schistocerca > Schistocerca americana. Next base: position 270,216,010 of record NC_060125.1, on the reverse strand, counting down.
CACGTCGTATTTCGTCAGGAGGCCGAACAAGTTCACGAGCGTCAAGGGGCAGTGTAGACTGATACAGCGGTATTTGGTAACATGCGTTTATTTAGCTAATTTACAGTACTACATTGGTTAAGCGTAGTGTCAGCGTGACGCCCATGCCCTGTCCCGTGAGTCCAGCCCACTCAGAAATGAGTGACGCCACAGCTGCCATCATCAAGGTCGCCCGCCAATGGAAATCGCCTGAGCTCCGCCTGTCACCGCCCACCGGGGCGTTGCGATTGGCGCCTCTCTGTTGCCCACGATTCCAGAGACTGGTACAGACTGGAATCGATCTCCATAATTCTGCTGTGCCTGCGCTATCGTGCGCTGAACGCGGTATGGATACATGTTACAGCCTAACAATCCTCTGACGTGTTATGGACGGTCTATTCAGCTTTAAAGTTACTTTTGTGTACTTCGGATCATGGCTTATCGGATATATTCCTTCTTGTTTCCATCACGCTGCCTTCTGCCCGTATGAGGCATCTGCAATCAATTTTCCGAGAACCTGATGTACCGTTTAACAATGTCTCGATGTGATGGACATAAATAACGTCTACTGATGTGGGAACGCTCCCTCACTCTGTACGACACACATAAATTTCGTATACCATACGACACATGGGGCGCGTTGTTGTGGTGCGACGACCATTTCCACATAACACGAGACACCGTCAACGCGCTAACTTGGGCCAACTCTGTACTATGTGTGTTTGATATCTGGTGTTTACGCTGTGCATTACTCGCCTCCTGGAGCATTGTCACTCATTGTTAGCGGCCATCATTTTCACGCACATTACAGAAAATCTGCTGAGAAACATTTTCATTAATTTAACAAATGTAACATTATCCTTTTCTAACGGATCGCCCAGTACATTACCGCAGTGGAAAGGCAATTAAAATCAGTTTCTACAGCATTCACAGGCCTCTAATATCTTCGTGTGGGTTGTGAGTATAAATTATTTTGGGGACACTCCCGAAAAGTGTGGAGTCTGGACTACAGCTGTATTCTACGTATGCCAAAAGTTCAAAAATGTCTCAGAGATTTCAGTCCTGTTTATTGTTTTGTAGAGAAAAAAAGGATACGCTAAGAGAGACGAATTAAACATATTAAGCATTAAGAATCAAGCATTATTATTATAATTATTTGTGGCAGTTAAAATGTTATATGTACAAGCTGATTCTTTCAGATATGTTGTGATTTTCCCGTCAACGTTACTATGACCAAAAGACCTCTAGAATACATGGCATTCTACAAGAAGGCAATTAACTGTTATATCTATGGGAATCCCATACAGTCTTGAGGAAGAGGAAGCCAAACAGCTAAGATCATCAGTCTCCTACCAACCCCCAGGAAAAAAGCAGTGGACCTCTGTTTGGGTATAGAGTAAATTCTGTGAGCGAGTGCGCGAAAGTGTATTGGGGCAGAATATGGGCTCAGTGTTCATCAAGTATAACTGGAGAACGACCTAGGAAACAACTTTCAGGTTGGATGGCACACCTACTCCCGTCGCCAGTCCACTAAACGTACCTCCACGTTGCAGACACGGTTGCGTTAACACGCACGTCTAGCTGGGCAGGTTGAAAATCTAGATAGAGTACCTGACACAGAGTCATTTTAGCGTATAATTCAGTCTATTTTGGGTGTTGCTCCTCAGTGTTGGAAACCGCAACGGGTAATATTAATAGAATTATGTAGACAGGATAAAACACGTGGGGTCTTCCTCCAAAAAAGAATAATGCAATGCGGAAAGACTCCCGTTTACTGTATTGAATGGTTATAACGAAAAAGCATCAGTTCGTCTTCCAGTCAGATGCATTTCTCAACTGTTACACAAGCTGCGACTACTATTCGATAAAAAACAATATATTTATGAAAGTATAATGTCAATAAGAAGATGATTTGGAAGACAAGACCCAACAGTTGAAGAGTGATGCTATATTTCAAGATCTCCTGAATGCTTTTGGCACCTTAGAGGCATCTGAACAGTTTACATGCCTACGGAATTCCGTCTCAGCTGCGTGACAGGATTCCTGATTTCCTGTCAGAAAGGTCACTGTCATAGTAACTGACCGAAGGTCAAACCCAATTACAAAAGTGATTTTGACATGATATCTGTACGGCGGAAAATTTGGTGATTGGCTCTAAATAATGAACAGTGTGAGGTATTTCTCACTAACACTAAAAAGGACGCTTTTATAATTTCGGTTACAGTACAAATCACAAAAATCTTGAGTGGCTAGCGACATGTTGAAACTGAATCGTTGAAATACACTGTCGATCCAAAGAAACTGGTAATCTGCCTAATATGGTGTAGGGTCCCGGCGAGCACGCAGAGGTGCCGCAGCACGACGTGGCATGGGCTCGACTAATGTCCAAAGTCGTGTTGGAGGGAACTGACACCACGAATCCTGCAGGGCTGTCAATAAATTCGTAAGAATACGAGTGGGTGGAGACCCCTTCTGAACATTACGTTGCAGGGCGTCTCAGATATGCTCAATAATGTTCATGTCTTGGAAGTTGGGTGGCCAGCTGAAGTGTTTAAGCTCCGAGGAGTGTTCCTGTAGCAATTTTGGACGTGTGGTGTGTCCTTTTGTCCTGCCGGAATTTACCAGTTCCGTCTGAATGCACAAAGGACATTAATCAATGCATGTGATCAGAGAGGATGCTTACGTACATGTCACCTGTCATAGTCGTATCTAGAAGCATCCGGGATGCCATATCACTCCAACTGCACACGCCCCATACCATTACAGAGCCTCCACTAGCTTGAACGATCCCGTGCTGACCAGCAGGTCCCTGGATTCGTGAGGTTATCTCCATGCCCTTACACGTCCAGCCGCTCGATGCAATTTGAAACGAGACTCGTCCGACCAATCATCATGTTTCCAGTCATCAACGGTCCAATGTCGGAGCTCACGAGCCCAGGCGAGGCGTAAAGCTTTGTGTTGTGCAGTCATCAATGGTACATGAGTGGGCCTGCGTCTCCGAAAGCCCACATCGATGATGTTTCGTTGACTGGTTCGCACGCTGACAATTTTTGATGACCCAGCATTGATATCTGCAGCAATTTGCGGAAGGGTTGCACTTCTGTCACGTTGAATGATTCTCTTCAGTCGTCGTTGGTCCTGTTCTTGAAGGATATTTTTGTGGCCACAACGATGTCGGAGATTCAATGTTTTACGGGATTCCTTATATTCACGGTAGACTCGTGAAATGAGTGTACGGGAAAATACCCAGTTCATCGCTACCTCGAAGATACCGTGTCCCATCGCTCGTGCGCCGACACCACGTTCAAACTCACTTAAATCTTGAAAACCTGCCATTGTTGCAGCAGTAACCGATCTAACAACTGCGCCAGACACTTGTTGTGTTACATAAGCCTTGCCGTCCACAGCGCCGTATTGTGCCTGATTACATATCTCTGTATTGGAATACGCATGACGATACCAGTTTCTTTGGTGCTTCAGTGTGAATTCCAAATAAATTGATAAATTAAAAATTAAAAAGTACTATATACCACCTTTCACTATTCGTCGCTAAAATCTTATTTTAGCTAGCGCCTTGCTAGTTATCTTTTTCAAAGTTTTAAGACGTGTTTCTGCATCAGCCTCAACCATAACTCTACTGAGGTAGGCTTTATTCGCCTATAGTCGTTGCTCCACGTCCATATTAAACTCATACTGAGAATATATATATATATATATATATATATATATATATATATATATATATATATATATATATATAGGGTGTCCCAGCTATCTTGTCCACCCAAAATATCTCTGGAACAATAACAGCTATTGAAAAACGACTTTCACCGGTATCAATGTAGGGCTGGGGCCCATGAATGTACATATTTGGAAACATTCTAAAACGAAAGCATGTGTGTTTTTAACACAAACTTACGTTTTTTTTAAATGGACCTCCTATATTTTTTCTTCAGCAATCCATAGCATGACAAAGCACATACACAATGGCGTTGATTGCATCGCAATATTCCCGTTACATCGCGAGATATTGAGACGCGAAGTTGACGCTTGAAACATTCGACATGCGCTGCTAACGCACGTCCTGAGGCTCAGGCGTGAACTCCATGCTGCCCGTAATCGCGATGTGATTGACATGCGTAATCACACCTCCATACTTATGAATAACGCATAGACGAATGACTGAGATGTCTGCTTCAGCAATACTTTTCCTCCGAAATGGTCTTTATCTCTATTTAAGCATGCGGCAAATGAATGTTAAAGCAGCATTTTTCCAGCGATGACCGCATGGCCAGGATGTTTCTCTCCATAATTACAAAGTCGGCATAATATCTATTTCAACCTCACATTTCCATTTAGTCCTGAAAACGCTAAATTCGATGGTTATTAGTGCGAACACAATAAACTGACTCTGACCGCGATGGTAAACAAACTAGAATTTTGACCATCGAGGGGGGGGAAGGGGTAAGATGGTATCGATCCCTTCTGGATTTTTTAATATAGGCTATCGTCTTTCCACTCATTTGAAAATAAGAGAGGTGAAATACAAGGCATTCGTTAACGGTTACCGCACAGTTGCTTGCATAGGCCGGATGTCTACTGCTATTTGACGCCACCAAGTTCAATGCTGCTTGCACAACATGACTTTCGTAAACTGATGTCTCAATATACTTCAGCGCACAACCCCCCTCCCCTCCATCCCCCCCTTACCTCGTCGATTTTCACTCTCATGTAAATACTCGACCGTTCTTGAGCTGTCAGGCATAGGCTTATACTAGGGAGCTGCCTGGTGCGGCGGCTTATGAGCTGTTAATGTTTCTTCCAAAGAGATTGTCAACACCTTATGAAATGGGTAAGAACAACAGTCAGCTCAGATTCCATGAATGGTCTGGTCATGCAACAGAAAACGGGCAGGTTTGGTTTCGGTAGTGGCGTTAAGGTCAGGACTGTTATCCACTTTGTTCAGTCTCTTGCCTTGTCGTGTTTAACGCTGGGAAGGCAAGTCTCGCTGCTCGCAATTAAGCTTTGTGTCGCTAACGCTATTACCTAGTAGCCATTACCAACAAACAACGCCAGTTCATATTTCAAAGAAAGTAAACGAGTTTCAGTTTAATTTGAACCTGTAAAGAGTGTAGCTGTTTAGTGTGTACTTTGTGATTTATACTCGAGTTTCAGTATTAATTAAAATGAGTGGAGAAAAGAGAAAGTGGTTCTCAGCACCGTAAACTCGCGAAAATTTAGACAATAAAGAAAGACGACTTTGCAGGAAACAGTGCAGAAACGAAACGTAGGCAGCTAGTTCGAGCTCGAATTTAGAAACAGCAGAGTATAATAATGTAGTGAACAGTTTCTGTCGAACGTGCGAATAAATATATTCTTTCACGATCAAACCGCTAAACAGGGCCATGTGTCACTAAATATGGGTTGTGATTTCAGTCATTCATTCAGATAGTATTCTAATTTTCTGAGGTACTTCAATATTTCTTTTTTCAGAACGGCGAGAAACAACAAAGACTATTCCTAGTACACTCTCAAAGCAAGGTTAGTATATTTTGTGCCCCATGTTTATTGTTTAATTGAATATCAAAGTTTGAGACAAAAGTAAAATAATGGAGAGACGTATAAAAATGAGTTGTTGCTGTGGTAAAAAACTTTTCCAAACTAGCCCTATGATTCAGGGGTCAACACATTGCGGAAATTTCGAAATTGCATTACAGCTTATAGCAGAATTCGAACCTTTTGTAGCTGAACATGTAGAACTTTTACTAGTTCCTCCATAAGTGAACCATTCTGATTCCCAAACTCTGACATTACACCTCTGCAGCAAAACTTGCAGGAACCCTTGACAATGGCCTAATATGAAGACTGAAATCGGTCTTGTGAACTCAGGAAATTTCTGAAAAAGAAACTGTATTGGCTGTTCATTAACTTATAGAACCTTATGGATACGAAGTAGAAGGGTGCACAGCATACCTTTCTTTCCAAAAATGTGAAGAGTTTATACGAATTCGAACCGAAAAGAAATGAAACGATCGTACGTCATTACTGGTTGGGAAACCTTATCTGGTGTTTTTCGGCTACGTAGTGCAAGTCCCTTTGTGCAATTCCTTGTTTTATTTGACATCACGTGGAGGACTTGCCCGTCGATGACGATGAAATGATTTTGAGGATAACACACAATTCCGAGTGGATAAAACCTCCGGCCCTGCCAGGAATCAAACCCCAGGCCTCTGAATACAGTCTACCGCGCTGACCCTTCAGCTGTGGAGGTGGAACACCTTAGCAGAAATGTTAGTGAAGCAGAAAGGTAATGAAGTATATTGTAGAAGAATTGAATGAAACTAAATACTTTCAACCCGCCGTATTACACATGTGGGTCAACTCTATTTTGTTGTAAGGTATTTATCAGAAAGACAGATTCCCTGTGGAAAGATTTGTGTGCTTTGTCAATATTCATGGAACAAACCAGAAAAATTATCTGCTTCATTCATATATTAAGTAATTATGATTTGGACACTGGCATACGTGGAGTAAGACAAACAACTTACTCTTGCGTTCAAGCTGGAATTAAACAAATCAACCTTCTTGGTTTGTGTATATTCCATGTGCAGCTCAAAACTTTAACCATGCTGGATCGTGTGCAACACAGTGTTGTCCACAAGTGACTTCAGTTTTTTTCGCTTGTTGGAGAAATTTAGGTTTTTTTCTCATCTTGGACGAGAAATCGGAATATTTTGCAATCAAAATTAGTTAATTATTTTGTTACTTAGTTTCATGTTTCATGGATAATTTAGCATGATAAATCGGATTACATGGAATGAGTCATTTTTCATTCACACCACAAATTTATTTGTAAAGATGGCTCTGTTATGTACATTGTCTGTAAATGGGGCCAGAAAGGGGAATGGAGATGGCGATGGGTAGCCTTGACCTTGCCCTTAGAGCAGGAAAGGGATGACCTTGACGATGGAGTGTGGGTAGAGGTGACACTGTCCTCAACCTTGGTCAGTGTAGGTGATTCTGGCCTTGACAGTGAAAGTGACAGCTGACGTGCATAATAGTGGCAGACAATCAGCTTTGTCCCACTACTGATCACCTAGTCATAGCATGTACATAATAAAATCTGTAGACGTAGGCAAAAGTGGTATCAAATTAAATGCCATTTATTCTATAAATCACACAGAACTATGATTTATGTAGATCGTTCAAAGCAAACAACAGTGGGACAATTACTGATAAATTGAGAAAAAATATTTTTACTCATCTATAAAAAAATACATGTGTCCCAGCAGGAACAGTCAATACTCAGGTATATTCTAGCAAAGACCATTTGAAGCAAAAGTCTAGTAAACATGGACCCTAAAATGTATTTTTTATGAGCTATGAGCACTTCCCATTCTTCACTTCTGTGAAACAAATTCCTTCTAATAAAAACTCTTTGTTTCCATATTTTGGGTGAGATGGTGTGAATCACAACAAGAAAAATTGTTCATAAGCCATAGACCCTAAAACGTCTGCCTTAAGAGGTGTGAGGCCTTGTTCAGTACAAGACGTATGTTTCAGGATGAACAACTGCTCACATCTCTTAATGTATGCACTTTAGAGCTCAAGTGTACTGGACATTCTTTGTTTTGGTCCATACTACCAACTCTCTAAATATGGAAAGCAAACATTTTGCAGCAGAAGATATTTGTTTCACAATTTCGAAGATTAAAAAGTATGCATCTTAGAGCCCCTGTTTACTAACTTTTTTTGCTTCGAATGAGTGTTGCCACCATATCCCCGAATATTCCCTATTCCTCCTGTATCACCCTGTATATTACACAATTTTGTACTATAGTCTGCAGGGTAACGTCCAGAACTGTGGCGATGTACTCGAATGCACATGGTTTGCTTGTGGTCATTCGTACCCAAGTCACTGTCCTTTCCCTGTGAATAATATAGTATATGACACATATCTGCTAGCCTATGTCATTGTGTGGTCAGCCGTTACTTTCCATAAGATTTTTCACTAGCACGTCAGTTTAAGAGGTTCGACGAATTCTACACGATTACGGAACGATTTTGTCAGAGATTCGTAGGCCACTTGTCTTATGTCCTCGGATTGGTTTCAGTTTACTGTAAAAGGGTTGCTGAACAGGTCTCCATGAATGTTCACTACTTGGGTCATAGGCTCATTCACCAAATTCAGCAATGCACATTACTGTACAGGTACTCTGCTGATGTTACTCAATAAAGAAGTGTGCGTTACACTGCAGAGATGGCCAAACATTTATGAACTGGCCACAGAGACTGCCAACTACAGGTGTCTGCTATACACACCATTGGGAAATGAAAGGCTAGAGAGAGCTGGTTAAGTTTTTCAGCATTATATCTGTTAAAGAACCATCTTATCACCTTGAAATCTTTCTATCTGCATCTACATGATTACGCTGCAATTCATATTTAACTGCCTGGCAGAGGGCTCATCAAATCTATTAACACTTCTACTCTTCTGTTCCATTCTTGAACAGAGTACTGGGAACACGAACACTTAACTCTTCCCATGGAAGCTCTGATTTCTCTTATTTTAGTGCAGTGACAATTTGCACTTATGTAGGTGGATAGTGAAAATAATGTTTTTTTATTCAGAGGAGAAAGCTGGAGATTGACAGTTTGGTAAAAGGTTTCTCCACATAGAAAATAACTGTGTTTTAATGATTGTCATCAGAGCTCATATGTCATGGCCGTGATACTCTCGCCACTTTTTCACAATAATTTGAAACGAGATGATCCTGTTTAAAAATTTCGATATTCTCCATCAAATACATGTGGTAAGAATCTCAGACAGCAACGAAGTAGTCTAGCAGAGCACTAACAAGAATAACGTGGGCAATCTCTTTGGATGTGTTGCATTTTCTAAGCGTTCTGCCAACTAAACGCAGTCCTTAGTTCACCTTACGTTATTAAAGTGACCGTTACAATTCAAGTGGTTTTTAATCGTTAGCCCTAGGTATTTAGTTGAGCTGACAATTTTTACATTTGTTTCATTAATCGTATAATAAAAATTTAAAATATTGGCTTTAGTACTCCAGATGATGACCTGAGACTTGTGGTTATTTACAGTCAATTGCCACTTCATGCTCATAGATATTAAACAGGAGCTCTGACGTGATTTTCGGGCGTGCTGACGTCATGAGTCATTGAATTTCTCCATCCCACCCCTTCCCTCCTCTGACAAAGGCTAATTAACATATGTATAAAATGGTGGGAAAATCAAATTTTGGTTGGAAATTCAAATTTTGGTGGGAAACTCAAAATGGTGGGAAAATAAAAAATATGCCAACTGCAATAAAGTGTTTCCTACAAAAGCAGGGATTGTTGTTTTAAGTACAGAGTTAAATATGGAGACCAGAGCGTACTGATGTGGACTTTTGATACAAGCAGCAACCTAACTCTGATGTCACAACCCAATTCACATCTATCAGGCTAATTGTAACTGCATTGAATTCTGGTACACCGAATCAAAGCAGGAATACTAGAAAAGTCTGATTACAACAATGTCGTCACAAAGGACTTTCAACTTATGACTTCAGGATCTGACTAAGACCTACTGTCATACTGGCCCAGACATGAGATACTTACTCAGTCCTACTATAACAAAAGCATATAAGTAATTGTCACCCAAGGTATAAGTTTGAAATACAAGCCAGCATAAAACTATTTCAGTACTATTCAAATTAATAAAATCTGGTAAAAAAATTCGAAGACACCATATGATATCAACGTTCAGACATGCTTGTTTATAACTTGTGATTATGTTGCATCATGTAGTTATATGTAAACAACTCATACAGGCAAGCCATGCAACAGCTCTTACTTGTTCAAGAGTTTCGCTAACTGTCTGATCAGCAGTGCACATGAGTGGGTAAAAAGATCAATGATTGCTGGCAGAAAGGTAGTCCATCGTACAGTTAGATTTAACACGCCCTTCAAGTCTTCATGACAAGCACAGCGATTTCTCACTGTGACCAGAGCAAAAAGAGTTCCCAACCCAAACTGATGACAATGCTGTATGGATAAACAATGCGCATAATACAATATCCTAATCTCCAGCTGCGTCTCCAGTTAGGGTTGGAATCGGATAGAGTCATCTGTGCTGTTTCCTTCAAGTAGCGTCTCTGGTTGAAGGAGTATATTGATTTGGAAATCGAAAAGATGGCTCTCAGAATATATACATTTGAGAAACATTTTTACAAACTTATGAGCAACATAGTTTTCGGTAAAATCATGCAAAATGCCAAATAACATCACGAAATTCATTTAGTTACCAGTTGGAAGGGGTCTTATGGTGCAGCAGATTATATCACCAGGACAAATTTTAATCAGGGCACAAACTTCAACAAAGATTTCGTTGCTCAGGATGTGGCTAAAATGTTTCAGTAGCGTTGTTGAGACCAGTTCATGTGGGTACGTGTATATTAGATCTAACCAAACCCCACAGGTACTTGTTCCATTACAAGTTTGCAAAAGCTCATTATGTGAATCTAAAGTTAGTTTATATGGATACCGACAACTTTATATATCAGGTGAGGGACTGTAATCCATATGAAGTAATAAGGTGCTACTCCAGAGTATTTGACACATCTCAGTATGTGGTTGATGATCTGTATTGGGTAGCACTTACCAACAATAAGATTATCAGTCCGGTGAAAGATGAGGTGAATGGGTTTCTGATTGTAGATTTTGTAGGTCTACACTCAAAAATGTAGGCATATTGTACAGGAACAGATGCCGCCCTTAGGTGGGCTAAGGGAGTGCAGTGCACGGCGTCAACAGCTCTCACGGTTGAAGACTGCTTGAAGTGCCTGTGATGTGGTGTTGACAGTACTCCTTCACCTGCTCTGCGGATCGTAGAGCAGTTCAGCGTTCACTTGTAAAGACATGAGGTGCACACTGTACCAAAATTGAGAAGTGGTGTGTCCTGGCATGACGACAAGCAAGCCACGTGTGCTGACGATATTGGAACCCAACAGTACACAACACATCAACTTGATTGATAGAGTGTGTGTATTTGTGTGTGCTGTATATATGGTGAAAGATATATGTGTGGAAGTGGAACAGTGTGATTAACTTATTACAGTGTATATAGAACTGCAGGGTGATTATAATTAGAGTTAAACTTTCAAACCACTAGTCAGAATGACGTCAAATTGCAACGGAATATTATCGGAGAAGGGGGAAATCGTATGACAAAAGAAAAATAAAGCAATAGAACGCACTGTAAGCATCATAATTTAATATTGGTCGACTACAGACGACAAATGAATCGTACAACAATGCCTAAGGTGTACGTTTCACGGTATACAAACTGTACTACTCAGTGTGCGTGGGTGTACAGGTATGATGCTGTTACGTAAGCTCATCCACCACGGCAAGGTTATATCATATCGTATGGGAAAAATCTGTCTTTAATTGTCATGAGGCCAAAAACCTCATAAAAAGCATCAATCATATCGAATTTTAATTGTCCTGAAGCCAAAAACAGCATAAAAAGCATCAATCAAAATCAAATCGGATTATTAATTTCCGTGTGACTGGCGCAAAACATGTTCAATATACTGTCCACCGTTTTCTGCAACAAGTTGAAATCGAGAAACAGCATGTTCCACAACTGACCGAAGTGTTTCCGGTGTCACGTTCAGACTGCGTTGCGCATTGCGTGCCTTCAATGCAACCAAGTTTGCATTCGCTACACTGAACATAACATCTCTCAGACCTCCCCACAGCCAGAAGTCACACGAATTAAGGTCACGTGGTCGGGACGGCCAGGCTGTAGGGAAATGACGGCTGATGATTCTAGCGTTTCTGAAATGGCACTTCAGCAGCTGCTTAACTGGATTTGCAATGTGCAGAGGTGCGTCATCTTGCATAAAAATGATCCCATCCACACATCCACGCTGTTGGAGAGCTGGAATGACGTCGTTGCCCAAAACACATTCATAGCGCTTACCAATGACGAAACAGGTAACAGGACCGGAAGCACGTGTCTCTTCGAAAAAACATGACCCTATGATAAATGATGCGTTAAACTCACACCACACAGTGACCTTCTCAGGATGAAGAGGTGCTGGTTGATTTGCGTGTGGATTTTCCGTTGCCCATTTTCGACAATTCTGTGTACTGACATAACCTGTCAGATGGAAGTGGGCTTCGTCTGTCCACAAAATCTTCCATAGTCAATCATTGTCCACTTCCATGCGGCCGCGCGAAGTGGCCGAGCGGTTTGAGGCGCCATGTCACGCACTACGCAGCCATTCCCTCCGGAGGTTCGAGTCCTCCCTCGGGCATAGGTGTGTGTGTGTGTGTGTTTTGTTCTTAGCATAAGGTAGTTTAAGTAGCATGTAAGACTAGACCGATGACTCTGCAGTTTGGTCCCTTAGAAATTCACACACATTTTTGAACTTCAATGCGAGCAAGAAATTCTAAGACATAGGTCTCTCTTGCTGGCAGGTCAACAGAAAGCAGCTCGCGCACATGGGTAATTTTGAAAGGATAGCAAAGAAAGATGTTTCGTAGGAGTTTACGCACCGTGCTCAAGGGTATATCCCGTCTTCGGGTATTCTCCGTGCTCTACACGTTTGCACACCACCACCCGCCTCCACCTGCATTGCTGTGGCTACTGCTTCCACTGATCTCAAAGCAATTCGTTTCCTCCCTCTACCAGGTTGGACTCCAAAAAATCCGTCTTTTCGTATTTCCGAATCCTTTTCTCCAGACCCACGGCAGTCATCGGACCAACGCAATTTTTCAAACCCTTCAGTGTCCGGAACTTCTACAGACCGACGTGTGCACAATCATTATTCTTGTAATACAGTTTTACAAGACGAGCGCGATCCTGCGTTGAGGCAATCATAGCGAATGTCGCAGGCGCGAAAGGAGGATAAGCCGTGTACCTGGCGTATTTATACCAACTTCAATGGGTCGTGCGCATGACACGTGTTCTCATTTACGTATTCTGACACATACAGCGCCACCTATTGATCAATTTTCACACTATTTTCTTCATTCTGCCGTACTTTTCTCCATTTTCCAATAATATTCCGTTGGAATTTGACGTCATTCTGACCAATGGTGTTATTTCTTCAGCGTTTGAAAGTTTAACTTTAATTGTCAGTGTACTGTGTGTCCTAGACCTAGAAACGACGGAGAGGCTTCTTCCCCGCCATAGCCATCAGTGGTTCACAACCCCACAACAGGCTACAGTAGTCCACTCACCCCAACAGGGGGGTGGGGGGGGAGGGGGGGAACTTGTCATACCAGACGAGTGTAACCCCAGAAGTATGCGTAACAGAGTAATTATGGTGCACGCATACGTGGAGACAGTGTTTGCGCAGCAATCGCCGACGTAGTGTAACTGAGGCGGAATGAGTGGAACCAGCCCACATTCGCCGATGCAGATGGGAAACCGCCTTAAAAACCATACTCAGGCTGGCCAGCACACCGGACCTCGGCTCTAATCCGCGGGGCAGATTCCTGCCGGGGACCGGCACGCCTTCCCGCTCGGGAAGCAGCGAGTTAGACCGCGCATCTAGCCGGGCGGGCAGCTTTAATAATACTCACCCTGTACATAAATCTATGAGTTTATTTTTGAGTGTGTGTGTGTGTTTGTTTGTTTGTGTGTTTGTGTGTACGTGTGTATGTGTGTTTGTGTGCATGCGTGTTTGTGTGTACATGTGTATGCCCTGTGCATGAGTTATATCGGTTTCTGCGCTCTATGTGCGCAAATTATATCGTTTTCTGCATATCCTGTGTGTATTATCAATAGAGTATTTTGCGTTTACTGCTGCCGGCCACGTCAAAAGCGATCACATTTGGTTTAGTGTTATGTCTCACAGGGGAGAGCAACACATAAATATTCTATGATAAATGTAGCTAAAATGTCTAAATCTTTCTAGCTGCAGCCAAATATGTTATGTCAAGTATGGTTAAAATCTATAAGTCTGTCAGCTGTGCCATGAGTTTTTGAAATTGTGAGAAGAACAAAAGTGTATCAACTGTTTGTAAACTGTGGAAGCTGTTTGAAAAAAGTTTATCAACTGTAGAGATGTATTTGGTAGACATATTCCTGTAAATCGTCAATTTGCTTTTTTAAATACTGTATACAGCTTTTCTATTTTGCTTTTCTGCACATTATGTAAATGTGAGACATAATGTTTATCCATGGTAGAAATTATATGAAAATATTCAATAGTTCAACATGTGTGACGTATTTCTTTAATAAAGAAATATTTCATCTGCAACTTATTTTCATCATATCGTTTTTTCCTATGTTCAGAACAAGTACAGTGCGTGAAATAGTCGAATGTATGAGACATAAATTTTGTAAAAACAAAAAGAATTACCTGAAATTTTTTTGGGGAAGAAATAGATCTAATTGTTAAACTCTAGTTATAAATTTACTTTAATTCTAGCGTATCATATATATATATATATATATATATATATATATATATATATATATATATATATAATTGTTTACAATATGCAGCTATGTATGACTTGCATGTATCCTTTCTATAAGATTGGGCACCAGTTACACTTCTGTTTAGGAAGACACATAAAGTGTTACACTTTTACGATGGACAGAGGCATCTGCAATGCACATGTCCTTTCTATAGGAAGGGATGCATTAAAATATTTGAAATATGAACACCTATACATAAATGTCATAGGGCAAAAAGTAGTGTACATAACTATAGCTCCGCAGAGTGAGTGAAGGTGAGATGCCAGTTGACAGCTGCTGCCTGACCAGTAGTGGCGGAGGTTGCGGCCAAAACAGCGTCTGGTGGTGGTGGTAGCTGCAGTCCCGGAGCAGTGCAAATATTAGACTCACAGCACCCGTAGCCTGGCAGTTGATGCTACAGCCCGGCGTCGGTCAGTTACTGCAGTGTGTTGGGGACGGCGACACAGTCGGCGGCATGGTTGGCAGCAGAGTCACACTGGCTTTTCCTGCTGTTTGTTTGAATAAACGAAGACACAGCTGCTCCTACTACGGACCACCAGTTATAAAGCAGGCTTGTTTTAACTGTGATATCAGAGGAGTCTCCTAATTTCTTAAATGAAGTTAGTTAATTTGAATAGAATTGAAATAACACTGTGCATATGACATCCTAGTCTTAAACTTAAGACGAAAATGCCTGAATTCTTATATTATTATAGTAGAACTGAGCCAGTATATTAAGGCTTGGACTCTATTTCCAAATTCCAAGTGCTATATGTAGCCCAACAGGTCTTAGCTAGTTTCTGACGTTATAGTTCCATTGTCCTCTTATTACAGCTATGGAGGCGGTACACCTGAGTTCTACATCGTTATGAATAGCCCAACAGGTTTTAGCTGCATTATGACGACATAGTTAGAATGCTCTCGTGCTCCAGCTCTCGGGAAGTATACCAGAATTCTGTGCTGGTATAAACAGCCCAACAGCTCTGAGCTTTATTGTGACATTATTACGATAGTGCTCATATCACAAGTCTGGTTTAGTGTGCTCTGATTGCAATCTTTAATTCTATACTTAGGTTCACAGCACTGCTTCCATAGGAAACACACTAATGTAACTGGGCTATTTTTTGAATTTCTTGTCATTTAGAATTTTCCACCAAAATTTGAATTTCCTACCATTCTATATACATGGTGGTCCATAGATCGTGACCGGGCCAAATATCTCACGAAATAAGCGTCAAACAAAAAAAACCACAAAGAACGGAAGGCCGGAGTGGCCGAGCGATTCTAGGCGCTACAGTCTGGAGCCGCGCGACCGCTACGGTCGCAGGTTCGAATCCTGCCTCGGGCATGGATGTGTGTGATGTCCTTAGGTTAGTTAGGTTTAAGTAGTTCTAAGTTCTAGGGGACTGATGACCTCAGATGTTAAGTCCCATAGTGCTCAGAGCCATTTGAACTGTAAAGAACGAAACTCGTCTAGCTTGAAGGGGGAAACCAGATGGCGCTATGGTTTGCCCTCTAGACGGCGCTGACATAGGTCAAACGGATATCAACTGCGATGTTTTTAAAATAGGAACCCCCATCTTATATTACATATTCGTGTAGTACGTAAAGATATATGAATGTTTTAGTTGGAACATTTTTTTCACTTTGTGATAGATGACGCTGTAATAGTCACAAACATTTGGCTCACAATTTTAGACGAACAGTTGGTAACAGGTAGGTTTTTTAATTAAAATACAGAACGTAGGTGCGTTTGAACATTTTATTTCGGTTGTTCCAATGTGATACATGTACCTTTGTGAACTCGTCATTTCTGAGAACGCATGCTGTTACAGCGTGATTACCAGTAAATACCACATTAATGCGATAAATGCTCAAAATGATGTCCGTCAACCTCAATGCATTTGGCAATACGTGTTACGACATTCCTCTCAACAGCGAGTAGTTCGCCTTCCGTTATGTTCGCACATTCCGGAGGGCTGAACGGAAAGCCTCTCCAGTTTGTCTGACGAACCGGTTTCAGGCTCTGTCTCAGGCTGATACTGATCTTCGGCCTGACATGGCTGCTTGTCCTGTTCCAGAGGATGCCCCTCAGTCTGCAAGATCCGGGCAGTCGCAGAGGGTGGGCTTACTGGTAGTTGGGAGCTCCAACGTCAGGCGCGTAATGGGGCCCCTTAGGGAAATGGCAGCAAGAGAGGGGAAGAAAACCAATGTGCACTCCGTGTGCATACCGGGGGGAGTCATTCCAGATGTGGAAAGGGTCCTTCCGGATGCCATGAAGGGTACAGGGTGCACCCATCTGCAGGTGGTCGCTCATGTCGGCACCAATGATGTGTGTCGCTATGGATCGGAGGAAATCCTCTCTGGCTTCCGGCGGCTATCTGATTTGGTGAAGACTGCCAGTCTCGCTAGCGGGATGAAAGCAGAGCTCACCATCTGGAGCGTCGTCGACAGGACTGACTGCGGACCTTTGGTACAGAGCCGAGTGGAGGGTCTGAATCAGAGGCTGAGACGGTTCTGCGACCGTGTGGGCTGCAGATTCCTCGACTTGCGCCATAGGGTGGTGGGGTTTCGGGTTCCGCTGGATAGGTCAGGAGTCCACTACACGCAACAAGCGGCTACACGGGTAGCAGGGGTTGTGTGGCGTGGGCTGGGCGGTTTTTTAGGTTAGATGGCCTTGGGCAAGTACAGAAAGGGCAACAGCCTCAACGGGTGCGGGGCAAAGTCAGGACATGCGGGGACCAAGCAGCAATCGGTATTGTAATTGTCAACTGTCGAAGCTGCGTTGGTAAAGTACCGGAACTTCAAGCGCTGATAGAAAGCACCGAAGCTGAAATCGTTATAGGTACGGAAAGCTGGCTTAAGCCAGAGATAAATTCTGCCGAAATTTTTACAAAGGTACAGACGGTGTTTAGAAAGGATAGATTGCATGCAACCGGTGGTGGAGTGTTCATCGCAGTTAGTAGTAGTTTATCCTGTAGTGAAGTAGAAGTGGATAGTTCCTGTGAATTATTATGGGTGGAGGTTACACTAAACAACCGAACTAGGTTAATAATTGGCTCCTTTTACCGACCTCCCGACTCAGCAGCATTAGTGGCAGAACAACTGAGAGAAAATTTGGAATACATTTCACATAAATTTTCTCAGCATGTTATAGTCTTAGGTGGAGATTTCAATTTACCAGATATAGACTGGGACACTCAGATGTTTAGGACGGGTGGTAGGGACAGAGCATCGAGTGACATTATACTGAGTGCACTATCCGAAAATTACCTCGAGCAATTAAACAGAGAACCGACTCGTGGAGATAACATATTGGACCTACTGATAACAAACAGACCCGAACTTTTCGAATCTGTATGTACAGAACAGGGAATCAGTGATCATAAGGCCGTTGCAGCATCCCTGAATATGGAAGTTAATAGGAATATAAAAAAAGGGAGGAAGGTTTCTCTGTTTAGCAAGAGTAATAGAAGGCAGATTTCAGACTACCTAACAGATCAAAACGAAAATTTCTGTTCCGACACTGACAATGTTGAGTGTTTATGGAAAAAGTTCAAGGCAATCGTAAAATGCGTTTTAGACAGGTACGTGCCGAGTAAAACTGTGAGGGACGGGAAAAACCCACCGTGGATCAACAACAAAGTTAGGAAACTACTGCGAAAGCAAAGAGAGCTCCACTCCAAGTTTAAACGCAGCCAAAACCTCTCAGACAAACAGAAGCTAAACGATGTCAAAGTTAGCGTAAGGAGAGCTATGCGTGAAGCGTTCATTGAATTCGAAAGTAAAATTCTATGTACCGACTTGACAGAAAATCCTAGTAAGTTCTGGTCTTACGTTAAATCAGTAAGTGGCTCGAAACAGCATATCCAGACACTACGGGATTATGATGGCATTGAAACAGAGGATGACACGCGTAAAGCTGAAATACTAAACACCTTTTTCCAAAGCTGTTTCACAGAGGAAGACCGCACTGCAGTTCCTTCTCTAAATCCTCGCACAAACGAAAAAATGGCTGACGTCGAAATAAGTGTCCAAGGAATAGAAAAGCAACTGGAATCACTCAATAGAGGGAAGTCCACTGGACCTGACGGGATACCAATTCGATTCTACACAGAGTACGCGAAAGAACTTGCCCCCCTTCTAACAGCCGTGTACCGCAAGTCTCTAGAGGAACGGAGGGTTCCAAATGATTGGAAAAGAGCACAGATAGTCCCAGTCTTCAAGAAGGGTCGTCGAGCAGATGCGCAAAACTATAGACCTATATCTCTTACGTCGATCTCTTGTAGAATTTTAGAACATGTTTTTTGCTCGCGTATCATGTCATTTCTGGAAACCCAGAATCTACTATGTAGGAATCAACATGGATTCCGGAAACAGCGATCGTGTGAGACCCAACTCGCCTTATTTGTTCATGAGACCCAGAAAATATTAGATACAGGCTCCCAGGTAGATGCTATTTTTCTTGACTTCCGGAAGGCGTTCGATACAGTTCCGCACTGTCGCCTGATAAACAAAGTAACAGCCTACGGAATATCAGACCAGCTGTGTGGCTGGATTGAAGAGTTTTTAGCAAACAGAACACAGCATGTTGTTATCAATGGAGAGACGTCTACAGACGTTAAAGTAACCTCTGGCGTGCCACAGGGGAGTGTTATGGGACCATTGCTTTTCACAATATATATAAATGACTTAGTAGATAGTGTCGGAAGTTCCATGCGGCTTTTCGCGGATGATGCTGCAGTATACAGAGAAGTTGCTGCATTAGAAAATTGTAGCGAAATACAGGAAGATCTGCAGCGGATAGGCACTTGGTGCAGGGAGTGGCAACTGACCCTTAACATAGACAAATGTAATGTATTGCGAATACATAGAAAGAAGGATCCCTTATTGTATGATTATATGATAGCGGAACAAACACTGGTAGCAGTTACTTATGTAAAATATCTGGGAGTATGCGTACGGAACGATTTGAAGTGGAATGATCATATAAAACTAATTGTTGGTAAGGCGGGTACCAGGTTGAGATTCATTGGGAGAGTGCTTAGAAAATGTAGTCCATCAACAAAGGAGGTGGCTTACAAAACACTCGTTCGACCTATACTTGAGTATTGCTCATCAGTGTGGGATCCGTACCAGGTCGGGTTGACGGAAGAGATAGAGAAGATCCAAAGAAGAACGGCGCGATTCGTCACTGGGTTAATTGGTAACCGTGATAGCGTTACGGAGATGTTTAATAAACTCAAGTGGCAGACTCTGCAAGAGAGGCGCTCTGCATCGCGGTGTAGCTTGCTCGCCAGGTTTCGAGAGGGTGCGTTTCTGGATGAGGTATCGAATATATTGCTTCCCCCTACTTATACTTCCCGAGGAGATCACGAATGTAAAATTAGAGAGATTAGAGCGCGCACGGAGGCTTTCAGACAGTCGTTCTTCCCGCGAACCATACGCGACTGGAACAGGAAAGGGAGGTAATGACAGTGGCACGTAAAGTGCCCTCCGCCACACACCGTTGGGTGGCTTGCGGAGTATCGATGTAGATGTAGATGTAGATGCATTGGCAATGCGCTGACGGATGTTGTCAGGCGTTGTCGGTGGATCACGATAGCAAATATCATTCAAAATTCCCCGCAGAAAGAAATCCGGGAACGTCAGATCCGGTGCTTCGACGACCAATCCACCTGTCATGAAATTTGCTGTTCAATACCGCTTCAACAACACGCGAGCTAGGTGCCGGACATCCATCATGTTGGAAGTACATTGCCATTCTGCCATGCAGTGAAACATCTTGTAGTAACATCGGTAGAACATTACGTAGGAAATCAGCATACATTGCACCATTTAGACTGCCATCGATAAAATGGGGGTAAACTATTCTTCCTCCCATAATGTCGCAACATACATTAACCCGCCAAGTTCGCTGATGTTCCACTTGTGGCAGCCATTGTGGATTTTCTGTTACCCAATAGCGCATTTTATGCCGGTTTACGTTACCGCTGCTGGTGAATGACGCATCGTCGCTAAATTGAACGCGGACAGAAAATCTGTCATAGTCCCGTAATTTCTCTTGTGCCAGAACTGTACACGACGTTCAGAGTCGTCGCCATGCAATTCCTGGTGCGTAGAAATATGGTACGGGTGCAATCGATGTTGATGTAGCATTCTCAACACCGATGTTTTCGAGATTCCCGATTCTCGCGCAGTTTGTCTGCTACTGATGTGCTGATTAGCCGCGACAGCAGCTACAACACCAACTTGGGCATCATCATTTGTTGCAGGTCGTGGTTGACGCTTCACATGTGGCTGAACACTTCCGGTTTCCTTAAATAACGTAACTATCCGGCGAACGGTCCCTACACTTGGATGATATCGTCCATGATACTGAGCAGGATACATAGCACACGCCCGTTGGGCATTTTGATCACAATAGCCATGCATCAACACGATATCGACCATTTCCGCAATTGGTAAACGGTTCATTTTTACACAGGTAAATGGCACGAAGCAAATACTGTCCGTACTGCCGGAATTTACTTGATATCGCGTACTTATACGTTTGTGACTATTACAGAACCATCTATCACAAAGCGAAAAAAGTGGTCCAACTATAACATTCATATTTCTTTATGTACTACACGAATATGTGATAAAAATGTGTGTTCCTGTTTAAATAAACGCAGTTGATATCCGTTTGACCTACGACAGCGTCATCTAGCGGGCCAACCATAGCGCCATCTGGTTTCCCCCTTCAAGCTAGATGAGTTGCGTTCTTTGTAGTTTTTTTTCGTTTGATGCTTATTTCGTGAGATATTTGGCCCGGTCAGTATCAATGGCCCACCATGTACGTATATGAAAATAAGCCGTCATTGAACCATAATACTGTATAAAGTTACAGCTATTCATGTTCCTGGCAAAGTAAGCTATTTTAAGCGTACAGTTTTCTAACTGAGAAATTTTGTCTCTCTTTCGAAATACTGACTTTTTAGGAATTAGCTACAAGTCCGTAATTCACAATGGAAGTTAAAGAAGTTTATTTGCATATGGTTTTCATTTTATCCACATCGGTAAAAACTGAGGTCTTAGGGCCGCTGTGTCAATTAATTTCCTGGCCAAGAAGTGAAATATAAACGAAACGTATCGAAAGTAGCAGAGGAATTTCGTTATGTTTTTAACACACAAAGCGAAATCAGTAAATCGTATATCCTATCCAAGTAAATTCAATATGTTTATATATTTGTAAAATTATGACTGTGGTGCTTATTTCGCCACAGACGTGAGCTTCTGAAGAGACCTGTGTCACACAGTAAAAAGAATTAACAGTACCGTCTGTTGGTTCTTTGGTGTACTATGTTATCACTAAAGTGAAGCTTGTACTTTGTCTCAAGCTACGGTCAGGTTACCTATAAAAATTCTGTGAAAATTTAACCGGTAGTTTTAGAGATTACCGTGTTGAAACAGGCAAACAGGATTTGCGGTTTTATTATTGGTATAGATATTACATGGGTGCGAATCTCTTCAGCATGAATAATTCTGCCGTATACTTACTTTAAAATTAATAAGTGGGGTGTGTGTACGTCTGACGCGCAATCTACACCACTGTTACCTTGCAATGTTCGTTTGTTACAAAGCAATTATGTTTCACCACTGTTCTGGAGTCAGCAGTAAGCTTATTACGTCAGATTTTGTGTTTCCTATATTTTACTGTTCAGATCAGCCATGGATCTGTATTAACTCTGCATGTAGACATAGCTGTTGCCTTTCTTTGAAACAATTGTTTTAGAACTGATATCCATCCTAGTGCTGATATGTAATTTACGACCGGAATGTTTCCCCGGACTCCTGCGGCAGTCAAAAACGTAATGAAATCCTGGCGGTCGTAAAGGGCAGGCTAACGGATATAGCCACGTCGGTCCTCCGAGACCTCCAAATCACGAATACACTGGCGCCAGAGAGGTGAGTGCATCTCTACTAAGAGTTACAGAATTATTTCTGCCCTTATATCTGACGATAAGGTAAGAAAACGGGAGCAATGCCTTACCTGTTTTATATATACAGGGTGTCCCAGCTATCTTGTCCATCCAAAATATCTCTGGAACAATAACAGATATTGGAAAACGACTTTCACCGGTATGAATGTAGGGCTTGGGCCCATGAATGTACATATTTGGAAACATTCTAAAACGAAAGCATATGTGTTTTTCAACACAAACTTATGTTTTTTTAAATGGACCTCCTATATTTTTTTCTTCGGCAATCCATAGCATGACAAAGCACATACACAATGGCGTTGATTGCATCGCAATATTCCCATTACATCCCGAGATATTAAGATGCGAAGTTGACGCTTGAAACACCCGACATGCGCTGCTAGCGCACGTTCTGAGGCTCAGGCGTGAACCCCATGCTGCCCGTAATCGCGATGTGATTGACATGCGTAATCACACTTCCATACTTATCAAGAGGTCCGAAACGAATAACACGGTCTGCTGCTATCCTGCTGCGATTACGGGCAGCATGGGGTTCACGCCTGAGCCTCAGGACGTGCGCTAGCAGCGCATGTCGGGTGTTTCAAGCGTCAACTTCGCGTCTCAATATCTCGGGATGTAATGGGAATATTGCGATGCAATCAACGCCATTGTGTATGTGTTTTGTCATGCTATGGATTGCTGAAGAAAAAATATACGAGGTCCATTTAAAAAAACATAAGTTTGTGTTAAAAAACACTTATGCCTTCGTTTTAGAATGTTTCCAAATATGTACATTCATGGGCCCCAGCCCTACATTGATACCGCTGAAAGTCGTTTTCCAATAGCTGTTATTGTTCCAGAGATATTTTAGGTGGACAAGATAGCTGGGACACCCTATATATATATATATATATATATATATATATATATATATATATATATATATATATATATATATATATATATGTACTGTAAGAACTGAGCGGCAGAGACTGAATGGCATTTACGTAAGAAACCGTTCCAATACGAGAACACAGTAGTCACAGTGATTGCTGAATGTAAAATGCACATACAGAAAACAACATCAACGGAAACAGCTCGAACTATACGGATAAAGCATTCTGTACCTCTTGTACAAAAGGAAAATGAAGAAGCATGATTTTTCTAAGAGCACCAACCAACTGAAATGTAAGATTTGTTCCAGAGAGCCTAATTTACGAGTATGCTCCCACTCAGACAGAAGGAAATGTCAAATGTTAGTCTAACGAGGATAAAACAATATACTTACCAACTGAAGAGAATTCCTGAAATACACTGGTCAGCCAGAACATTACATCACCTGCCAAATAGCCGGTATGTCCACCTTTGGCGCAGATATAATGGCGACATATCGTGGTATGGAACCAATGAGGCCTTGGTAGGTCATTGGAGGCAGGTGGCATCACATCTGCGCGCACACAACTCACTTAATTCCGTGGGGGGAGGGGGGGGGAGGCGGAAGATGAACTATCAAGCCAAGTAACACCATAGCTCTAATGCTGTACGGATTTATTTTGCCTTTTGCTTTGGTTTAATGTTATAACATTGAGTATCTGTAAATGTGTTTGAATCGATAACATAAAATTGTATACTCCTTTCTTTGTTAAAACTTTGATGTCGTGGTTTGATTCTATGCGATGTAATAAATCTGTCATTTAAATTCCTTGTCCCATTTTGAGGGAACAAATTCTCACTGTATATAATTGTAATCTCTGTGTGAATAATTTTTTTGTAGAAATATCAATATGTGCAAATGTTCTGTTTTGTTAAAGTGTTTGTTTGCTGTTATGTAAACTGCTGACCTTCACTTAGGAATCTTAGTTATTTTGTGTGTAAGAGACAGTGTGGTTCCCCTCGGGAACGGAACTTAGTAGCGGGCGCAAATTGTGGTTGGCCTAGGTAGAAAAGGTGGAACAAGAGTCAGTCGGGGACGAGCTACCAAACTGTGCACTGCCATGTAAAAGTTGTATATTGCGCTGGTTCCGAGAGAGGCTTTTTCTGCCACTTTCCAATGCCTCGGATGGATGGATAAATAGCTGGAACGATTCTGGAACTGGTATCCATCATCGCCACCAAGAAGGGACAGAGTCCAGCAATTCTGCCTGCAAATCCACCTACCAACATGCAGTTTCCACCACATTGCGCAATCACTGTAACGGAATACTATAATAACGTACAGTGAAGGATCACCTTATTGGATGTGTTAGTATGCTCAAATATAAGGTAACTTATAATTGAATTCATGTACCTACCTTGATTTTTTTCCCTATCACAACACCTCTCAGGTTCCTCTCCATTTGAACTATGATTACCGAGTGACCTAGTGTGAGGAAAAAATGAAGCCCTCCCAGTGATTGAAGCAGTCCAGTTTAAAGCTTTTTGAAGTGTCAAAGTCAACTATTTTATCATTTACTTGAAAGTAGAAGACTGTGATAATAAAGACAATATGCTGTTTCTTCTAAAAGTTAAAAGTTCCTAAAACTGAGGCTTACAAAGTTTTGCTTAGTTAATGATCGTAGTCCTGCCTGTAGTAAATTTTAAAAGGTGAGTCAGTTTCTTGTAAATTTGTCAACATTGTGTCTCACTGCAGAAAACGTCGTGAATTGCAGTTGTGGAAAGTTATATTTGCTTGCTAAGCACTTGTTTCTTTCGGGTATTAAAATCGCATATTAATAGTGTAATAAGATTCACAGGTTATCCTTTACCATTATTTATGAAAACAATAATTTCTTTATTCAAATGACAGTGAGAAGTAACCTGTTAGTGAATTCCAATTAACTTTAATTTTAAATAGTAAAGAATTTAACTGAGAGAGACTTAACCTGTGACCAGCCTATAATTTTGCAGTCAACAACATTTATAATTCTATGTCATTTAGGAAAGTGTTTGAAAAATAATCCTTAACCTATGTTCAATTTATGATTCTGCAGTGAATATTATTAGTAATGTTATTAAGACCATTCAGTTTGAATAAGCCCTGAGAGTAATAGTGTGTTTCGTTATCTCTTATAATTTTGCAAATAGTTTGTTCCGCTGTGTAAGCTTCCAATCTTATCGTGAACATATGCAGATGTCAGAGTTCATCGCACTCGCGTGTGGCAAAATAAAAGTTGTGTTTGTCCGTTAAAGTTACTTATACCAAATTTCTTAAACAAGAATGTTAATCATTCTCTTGCCTAATCAGGCTGGCAACCGTCTTCTTTATCGTTTAAACGGTTTGAATAGGTTAAATACACTCCTGGAAATTGAAATAAGAACACCGGGAATTCATTGTCAGAGGAAGGGGAAACTTTATTGACACATTCCTTGGGTCAGATACATCACATGATCACACTGACAGAACCACAGGCACATAGACACAGGCAACAGAGCATGCACAATGTCGGCACTAGAACAGTGTATATCCACCTTTCGCAGCAATGCAGGCTGCCATTCTCCCATGGAGACGATCGTAGAGATGCTGGATGTAGTCCTGTGGAACGGCTTGCCATACCATTTCCACCTGGCGCCTCAGTTGGACCAGCGTTCGTGCTGGACGTGCAGACCGCGTGAGACGACGTTTCATCCAGTCCCAAACATGCTCAATGGGGGACAGATCCGGAGATCTTGCTGGCCAGGGTAGTTGACTTACACCTTCTAGAGCACGTTGGGTGGCACGGGATAAATGCGGACGTGCATTGTCCTGTTGGAACAGCAAGTTCCCTTGCCGGTCTAGGAATGGTAGAACGATGGGTTCTATGACGGTTTGGATGTACCGTGCACTATTCAGTGTCCCCTCGACGATCACCAGTGGTGTACGGCCAGTGTAGGAGATCGCTCCCACACCATGATGCCGGGTGTTGGGCCTATGTGCCTCGGTCGTATGCAGTCCTGATTGTGGCGCTCACCTGCACGGCGCCAAACACGCATACGACCATCATTGGCACCAAGGCAGAAGCGACTCTCATCGCTGAAGACGACACGTCTCCATTCGTCCTTCCATTCACGCCTGTCGCGACACCACTGGAGGCGGGCTGCTCGATGTTGGGGCGTGAGCGGAAGACGGCCTAATGGTGTGCGGGACCGTAGCCCAGCTTCATGGAGACGGTTGCGAATGGTCCTCGCCGATACCCCAGGAGCAACAGTGTCCCTAATTTGCTGGGAAGTGTCGGTGCGGTCCCCTACGGCACTGCATAGGATCCTACGGTCTTGGCGTGCATCCGTGCGTCGCTGCGGTCCGGTCCCAGGTCGACGGGCACGTGCACCTACCGCGGACCACTGGCGACAACATCGATGTACTGTGGAGACCTCACGCCCCACGTGTTGAGCAATTCGGCGGTACGTCCACCCGGCCTTCCGCATGCCCACTATACGCCCTCGCTCAAAGTCCGTCAACTGCACATACGGTTCACGTCCACGCTGTCGCGGCATGCTACCAGTGTTAAAGACTGCGATGGAGCTCCGTATGCCACGGCAAACTGGCTGACACTGACGGCGGCGGTGCACAAATGCTGCGCAGCTAGCGCCATTCGACGGCCAACACCGCGGTTCCTGGTGTTTCCGCTGTGCCGTGCGTGTGATCATTGCTTGTACAGCCCTCTCGCAGTGTCCGGAGCAAGTACGGTGGGTCTGACACACCGGTGTCAATGTGTTCTTTTTTCCATTTCCAGGAGTGTATTATTTGTTACTGTTTAAAAATTTACGCAGTTCTGACTTTCACTTCCGATAAGACACTTCCGTTAGGTACAACACGGTAAACGTAACAAAATTCCTCTCAGAGGGTAACACTGCTCTGTTGCGTTATACCATAACTGCTTTAACAAGACAGTTTTATTTCATACCCTATCTCCAACTTTAAGGTTATGGTACAGCAGTAGCAGACGGTAGTGTTATAACATCACAGGTGTGTGCGATCGGGGTCAGATCTGGTGATTTGTGGGGGCAGCACATCAGTTGTAACTCACCACTCTGTTCCTCGAACCACTGTGTCATACTCCTGGCAACGTGACATGGCGCTTTGTCTTGCTTTAAAATGCCATTGCGGTCGGGAAATATGCTCGTCATGGAGAGGTGTACGTTGACTGCAACCAGTGTACGATCCTCCTTCGCAGTCATGGTGTTTTGCAAGAGCTCTACTGGAGCCATGAAGTCCCACATTGTTGTTCCTCGCCCGCAGCTCATGGTCGTGCGGTAGCGCTCTCGCTTCCCGCGCCCGGGTTCCCGGGTTCGATTCCCGGCGGGGTCAGGGATTTTCTCTGCATCGTGATGGCTGGGTGTTGTGTGCTGTCCTTAGGTTAGTTAGGTTTAAGTAGTTCTAAGTTGTGGGGCCTGATGACCATGGATCTTAAGTCCCATAGTGCTCAGAGCCTTTTTTTGTTGTTCCTCCAGTGCATAAGTTGTTCAAAACGACTTCCCCTGCGGGCAGCAAGAATTCATGCAAGGAGATCATCTCCAGTCCCGACAGGCGTCTTGTACACCACACTTTTCAAAATGCCTCACAAAAAGAAATTAAGTGGGGTGAGATAAGATTTACGTGCAGGCCACGAAACAGGTTATCATCTGCCTATAAACTTTTAAGAGAACGTCTGATGCAGATATTAACGAACCCTCTGTCAAAAGTGAGTTGGCAGACCGTTATGCTGGAACCACCATCTGTTGACGAATAAGACGTGGAACATGTTACAGTAAACCGTACAGTATGATCCCGATAAACACCGTGTACACTGGTACATTTAAACTGGGAGGAAGAAGATATATGCATAGTACGTAATCATTGATTATATCTGCATTTAAGGGGGCGGAAGAAGAAACGACCTTAGTAGATAGTCACTGAATACGCCTGCCAACACGTTGACTGATAATCTGTACTGATGGCTCTTCATTATTGCAGTAGAGGAATTTCAAACTTTACTATAGCGACTATTTAGCATTCGGTCTCTGGTGAAACACGCTTAATCCGCGTAAAGTATGTACGAAGAAAAGTGATATTCGACTGTAAGGTGCTGCACGAAACTATTGGTCGAACACGACACGAGGTCCGAATTTATCAGGAGACAAAGCACGCAATTTCTCTGAATAGTACGGTAGTAACTGTAACGTCGTAATACCAACCACACAGTACTCTGTGAAACATTCATTTCATGAGCAACTGATAGAGTGCTGACTGGAGGCACCTCATCTATTTGAGCAAGCACTACATCTTGTAAGTCGGTAGCGCGTGTAGTTCGTTGTCCTCCTCGATCGTTGTACTGTGGTACCATTTGCTCTGTTTCTCTTAATTACTGGAACAGTCTTGGAAACAAGGTGTGAGCTGTATGTCTTATGCACCGCTATTTCGTCCTGTACAACCTTTCCGCTCTTCTCCTGCTTCCATTTGCTCTCCCACACAAGAAAATTACGTCCTTATATTTCGTTACCGGGTACAGCAGCATTTGGTAATGGCTGACAGACGTTAGT
The DNA here is from genome assembly GCF_021461395.2 of Schistocerca americana. Taxonomy (NCBI): domain Eukaryota; kingdom Metazoa; phylum Arthropoda; class Insecta; order Orthoptera; family Acrididae; genus Schistocerca; species Schistocerca americana. Next base: position 270,187,069 of record NC_060125.1, on the reverse strand, counting down.
GCCACTTGTATACACAGACTGCAGTCTGCCATTCTACTGTGCAGACATTTTACACCAGGACTATACATGTCAGTTCACAGTACGGCATCTGCATTGGATTAACTGAGTTATTAACCCATCCCCTACCCCTAAGTGCTCGTCTGTATTACCTACCCTACAATCTCAGCAACAGCAATGCAGTACAGTACTGTCAGAGGTATCAGAATGACTTTTGCCTTGTCTGAAATTGACACATTTACCTTCTCTATCATCATTGAACCTTTGTAAGATCATAATGGAATTACCATAAAGCACACGGTTCGTGGCGGAGGGTACCTAATACCACTGATAGACATTCTCTATCCTGTTCCACTCTCAAATGGAACGAGGGAGAAACGCCTATCTGCATGCCCGTACGAGTCTTTACACGCAGTGTATGTTGGCGCAGCAGAATTGTTCTGCAGTCAGCAGCAAATGATGGTTCTCTAAATTTCCCCAGTGTGGTTTCGCAAAAATAACGTCGTTTTCCTTCTGGGGATTCTCATTTGGGATCACGATGATCTCCGTGACACTGCTACCACTAACAGACCTATCAGTATACCGCTGAATTGTTTCCGTATCCCCTGGTGGTGATCCCAAACACTCGACCAGAATGGGTGGCACTAGTGTTCTATACGCTGTCTCCTTTATATAGGAGACACATCCCTAAAAAATTTCCCAATAAACTGAAGTCGACAGTTCGCCTTCCCAACAACAGACTTCGCGTCCCTGTCAAATTTCATCTCACTTGGCAGTTCATGTTTGTTAAAGTCATCAGTCATCTGAAAGGTTTGATGCAGTCCACTACGAAGTCCTCTCATGTTCCAATCTTTTTATGTCAGTGTAGCTTTGGCAATCTATGTCGTCAATTAATCCTGGATGTATTCCAATCTCTGTTTCCCTCTAGAGTTTTTACCCTCTACAGCTCGCTCTAGTACAATGGATGCGAGTCTTTAATGTCTGTCCCTTCTTCTTGTCAGTATTTTCTATATATCCTTTTCCTCGTCGATTCTGCGGAGAACCTATCCAATCCTTACCTTATCAGCCCACCTAATTTGTAACTCTTTTCTGTAGTAATACATCGCAAATGCTTCGATTCTCTTTTGTTACGGTTTTCACACACTAATCTACGTAACCGTATGAAGCAAGCAATTAAAGGTTCGCGTTCTGGCCCTGATGGACCAATCAAAACCAAACAAACACCATGTCATCCTCCACCAACGGCGTCATTCGATGTAATTTGGAGGGGCATGGGGTCAGCAGGCCGCTCTCCTGACTCTTGTCAGCTTTGTTGACCTTGGGATAATACCTACTTTTCACTCCAGTAGCTCATCAGTTGCCATCGCGAGGCTAGATGCACGTCGTTCCTGTCCTTCAACGAAGGAAAAATTTCAGTACCAGGAACCGAAGCCGGGTCCTCCGTATAGAAGAGGCACACTGACCACTGAGCTACGGAGGCGAATAATAACATCAAACAGTACATCGTCAATACTGTACTCAAACATTACAGGAATGTTTTTTGCATAAGCTTGAATTTTTGTACACTTAGAGCAAGCTGACACTCATCACATCAAATAGAAATTCGGTCCAAGTCATCCCATGTCCTAAAGTTACACAACGGCAACACATTCCTGTATATTACAATGTGTTGCAAAATAGCTGCTCACCCTATCTCTCGAGTAATTTATCTACAGAACAAGAGACGTCCAATATCACTTCCTTGGGGCATTCGTGGTGTTACTTTTGTCTGTGATAAACACTCCCCGTCCAGAATAACGCACTGGGCTTCATTACTTAAGAAGTATTTGAGCCACTCACCACGCCTGAGAACCTGTTCTGTATGCTTTGACATTGGTTAACAGTCTTTAATCGGGGACTGCATCAAACATTTTCCGGAAATCTGAGATTGTGTTTTCTGCATATTGCAGGTGGTTCGTAGGACATCGTGTGAGAAAACGGCAAGCTCAGTTTCTCCCGGGCTTTCTAAATCCGCACTCATTTGTGGTCATAAGCTTTCCTGTCATATGGTAATTTATTTATATTTGAAATTAGAATAAGCTCCACATTTTTGCAGCAGACCGAGGTAATTTTGCAAGTCCGTCCTTTTAACCTTCTTGTATTCAGGAGTAACCTGCACTTATTTCGAGTTGCTTGGAACTAGTAGCTGGGCGAGAGATACGCGATGAATACAGTCCGAGTAAGGGGCCAGTGCCGAAGAGTCTCTCTGTGGAATAAAATTGGGATTCCATCCGAATCTCGATACTTATTTGTTTTCAACTTTTGCAGCTGATTCTCAGTGCCGGAGATGCCTGTTTCTAAGCCCTACATAAGGGAGTCTGTGCGAAGGTGAAACTGTGGTCAAATGATGCATATATTCGTCAAGGCAAGCAAAGAAAGGACGTCAAAGCTAGTGACACCCCACTTGAATTCACTACCCCACCTTCACTGCAAAATGTTCTACTGTTTATCAGACACACACACACACACACACACACACACACACACACACACACACACACACACAACATAGTACGAGGGTTGTCCAGTAATTCACACTACACATTTTGTTCTCGGCCAGTTTCACTTGAAAAATGCGAAATTTCTCGTGGGACATCTTGGAATACTCCCACGTCACCTCCTATAGTATCGTGAAGATCCTACAGAAGTCGACACTAAATGGTTCAAATGGCTCTGAGCACTATGGGACTTAACTTCTGAGGTCATCAGTCGCCTAGAACTTAGAACTACTTAAACCTAACTAACCTAAGGACATCACACACATCCATGCCCGAGCAGAATTCGAACCTGCGACGGTAGCAGCCACGTGGTTCAGGACTGAAGCACCTAGAACCGCTCCGCCAAAGCGGCCGGCTTAACCTAAAGAATTGGGAATAATAATGTGTATTGAAATCCTGAATAAAATTAACATTGTTACAGAAAAGAAAGTTGATGCATTATTTATTGAACCGCTCCTGGTATATTTGTAGACTTCCACAGCAGGAGCGAAAGGACTCATAAAATTTTATCTTATCCACTAATAGACACTGCGCAAACTGCACCACTTCACAAAACCTTTGCTTTGTGATTTTCAAATGTTAACCAATAAAAGTCCAACATTAATTTCTGTAAATAATGCTGAGCTGCTCTCGTCCCAAATGTGGACAGCTAATCAGAGGAGCAATTATATTACGCTCTTAATCATGGATTTTAGAAAAAAAAGATAAGTTAGACCATAGATCGAGACTGTCACTGATCGTACCCAAAATATTGTTTCATCCTACAGTCTGATTCGTTCTGCTGCTCAAAGAATTCTAAGAGGATTAGATAATGTTTCCTTTCTTTGTTCGTTTCTCCTTCGCCTTCTTCTACAATCACACTCCGCAAGTCATCACACGTTACCTGGCAGAGGGTACTTTCTGCAGTTGCATTACTATAGTCTATACTGCATGCGAGAATCCCTGACAGCTCGCAGCGTTGCATCCAGTTTGCAGCTGTGAAGGCAAAGCCGTCTATCGAGCTGTGATAACACCGTGGTGTTGTCACAGAGACGTTTACAAAATCGTGTTAACTTATTGGTTGAGGTAGACCGGCGAAGCTGCCGCGTCCAGCTCACTGCAACTGTCAGGAATCCGCTTGCGCCAACTCAAGTACAGTCATTCCCCTTCCTTTTGCCCTCTCAGTTGGAGCAGCCGTAAAACGAATGTGTATGTGCCTCTGCAGGAGCCGTAATTTATCTTGTTTTCAGCCGCTCGGAGTGGCCGCGCGGTTTGAGGCGCCGTGCACGGACTGCGCTGCCCCTCCCGCAGGAGTTTCGAGTCCTCCCTCGGGCATGGGTGTGTGTGTTGTTCCTAGCGTAAGTTACTTTAAGTAGTGTGTAAATCTAGGGACCGATGACCTCAGCAGCTTGGTCCCTTAGGAATTCACATACATTTGAATATTTATCTTGTCTTCGTTCTAGCGGTCCATACTTTCCGTGCAACTAGTACCGCTCCCTTTCGTACTTATTGTCACAAAAAAAGGGTTGTTGAATAGGTTGTTGAAGCTAAGCTAAACCCCTCGCGCCCTCATATTTGTATCCACCATAGAACGTTAATGTTTGATTCCGTTATTGGAGTCACTGGTGATGCTTTAAGTAGCTCCTCAGCTACTTTGTAACTATTGTTTCCATTACATAACATTTACAAACTGTTTTCAGTTTTATGGATAGCAGGTTTAGATTTAATAATTAAGAATAAGAAATTGAAAAACTTGTCAACACAAACCAGAGGCCGGCCGGGCTGGCCGAGCGGTTCTAGGCGCTACAATTTGGAACCGCACGACCGCTACGGTCGCAGGTTCGAATTCTGCCACGGGCATGGATGTGTGTGATGTCCTTAGGTTAGTTAGGTTTAAGTCGTTCTAAGTTCTAGGAGACTGATGACCTCAGAAGTTAAGTCCCATAGTGCTCAGAGCCATTTTTGAACAAACCAGAGGATCATTTCAATACTGACCAAATGGTAAAAGCTATACATGATATTTCATGGACATATACGGACCAGGAGTTTGGTGCTTCGTTCATAAGCTATATTTGCTACATTGCATCCGTATGTGGCAAACACCGCTTTTGTGCCTCTTAGCGGTTCGTATTTTTTCGAAACTTTAATTATCTAAATACTAATGTCATGCAGATTTAGGAGTAGCATACTCCCCCATCGTATGCTATGGGTATGAGAAGTGCTAATTTATCCATGTGTTGGACAACGGTCATAATTTTCTTATTATTTTTTCATGATTTTACAGTGTTTATAGCGACGCGAATCAGTGTGTGTGTGTGTGTGTGTGTGTGTGTGTGTGTGTGTGTGTGTGCGCGCGCCTGGCGTTGGATGTAACAGCGGTTATGTGTGTTTACAAGCTACGGAAAGCAAGAAGGAACATTTCCGACACCCTATGCTGTTTTACTATCGTAAGGGATAAGCCTGTTCACAGTGGCGTCAGAAGATTTGTGCTGCATACACAGACAATGAGGCAACAGCTCGAGCGGGTAGAAAGTCGTTTATTCGATTTAGAGCTGGGAATGTCACGCTAACAGACAAACCTCGATCTGAACAACCATGGGTTACGAGCGTGGAACGGCTTAACGACATGATAGTCAACAATCCACTAATGACAACGCTAAAAGGTTGGCATTGGAGTTCAATGTCGCTCGTGATACTGTAGCCAGAAACTTGAAGAAACTGGGTTATGTAAACATTCGCGATCTGTGAGTTCTCATGAACAGAGTGAAGCGAATTTGATTCAGTGCGTGTCCATCTCAGACTCCTTATTGAGAAGCAATCACAATGCTCGTTTCCTGGAACGGCTGGTAACTGGAGATGGGAAGTGGTTTGTGTACAACAACGCCCGGAAGAGTAAATCGAGTCGCCAGACCGGGCAGCCACCACTGTCAATTTCTAAACCCGACATGCATCCGAGAAATGTTCTGCTATGCATTTGATGGAATTGAAAAGACGTTCTGTATTACGAACTTCGTTCGACTGAGACTGTCTATTCTGAGAAATACTGTTCGTGACTGGATCGTCCCAAGGTAGCCATGGATGAGAGACGACCCGATTTGGGACACAATGTCGTCTTTCACCACGACAACGCCAGACAACAAACCTCTAGGGTGACTGTGATAAGCTGCGTTCTTGCGAGTAGGATGTGTTACCTTGATCGCCACATTTGCCAGAAATTGCCTCTTCCGACTTGAATCTATTCCGTCTCACGAAGGATTTGCTGAGTACAAACACCTCATCTCTTTCGAGGACTGCAGACTGACTGCTGGTAAGCGTTTCGCTATGTGAGGTCGTGGTCCAAGAAACTCTTCTCTTCCTGACGTTTCGTCCAGCGCAGTTCTGGACGAAACGTCGGGAACAGAAGAGTTTCTTGGACAATCACCTCACATCACGAAACGCTTACCAGCAGCTATGGTACCCGCTAGTGACAGCCTTCAGTCTACACTACTGGCCATTGATATTGCTACACCAAGAAGAAATGCAGATGATAAACGGGTTTTCATAAATTCATTATACTACAACTGACATGTAATTACACTCACACGCAATTGGGGTTCATAGATCCTGAGAAATCAGAACCCAGAACAACCACCTCCGGCCGTAATAACGGCCTTGATACGCCTGGGCATTGAGTCAAACAGAGCTTGGATGGCGTATACAAGTAAAGCTGCCCATGCAGCTTCAATACGATACCACAGTTCATCAACAGTATTGACTGGCGTATTGTGACGAGCCAGTTGCTCGGCCACCATTTACCAGACGATTAAATTGGTGAGAGATGTGGAGATTGTGCTGGCCAGGGCAGCAGTCGAACATTTCCTGTATCCAGAGAAGCCCGTACAGGACCTGCAACACGAGGTAGTGCATTATCCTGCTGAAACGTAGAGTTTCGCAGGGATCGAATGAAGGGTAGAGCCACGGGCGTAACACAGATGAAATGTAACGTCCACTGTTCAAAGTGCCGTCAATGCGAACAAGAGGTGACCAAGATTTGTAACCAATGGCACCCCGTACCATCACGCCGGGTGATACGCCAGTATGGCGATGAGGAATACATGCTTGCAATGTGCGTTCACCACGATGTCGCCAAACATGGATGCGACCATCATGATGCTGTAAACAGAACCTGGATTCGACCGAAAAAATGACGTTTTGCCATTCGTGCACCCAGGTTCGTCGTTGAGTACACCATCGCATGCGCCCCTGTCTGTGATGGAGGGTCAAGGGTAACCGCAGCCATGGTCTCCGAGCTGATAGTCCGTGCTGCTGTAAACGTCGTCGAACCGTTCGTCAAATGGTTGTCGTCTTGCAAACGTCCACATCTGTGGACTCAGGGATAGAAATGTGGCTGCACGATCCGTTACAGCCATGCGGATAAGATGCCTGTCATCTCGACTGCTAGTGATACGAGGCCGTTGGGATCCAGCACGGCGTTCCGTATTACCCTTCTGAACCCACCGATTCCATATTCTGCTAACAGTCATTGGATTTCGACCAAAGCGAGCAGCAATGTCGCGATACGATAAACCGCAATAGCGATAGGCTGCAATCCGACCTTTATCAAAGTCGGAAACGTGATGGTACGCATTTCTTCTCCTTACACGAGGCATCACAACAACGTTTTACCAGGCAACGCCGGTCAACTGCTGTTTGTGTACGAGAAATCGGTTGGAAACTTTCCTCCTGTCAGCACGTTGTAGGTGTCGCCAGTGGTGACAACCTTGTTTGAATGCTCTGAAAAGCTAATCATTTGCATATCACAGCATCTTCTTCCTGTCGCATAAATTTCGCGTCTGTAGCACGTCATCTTCGTGGTGTAGCAATTTTAATGGCCAGTAGTGTATGACTGCAGACTGAATCTCGAAGAGTCCATCAACCTGAAAACGCCCACCTTTTGGAAGAATGGCGCTTATAAGCTTCCAGGGAAATGGCAATATATTGTCGGTAATAACGGTGTATACTGCAGGAAATAATAGTTTCTTTACATAACAAATCTGCGCTAGTTTGTTACATTGTGCACGACATTGTGTGTGAAGTGTATAAGCAGAGAGGTTGGCAACCACTCTGCCGTAGCTCTGCTGCGGGGTGATGTGACCCCAGGCGTTCTTCGTGATTGCACTATAACGAAAAGTAAACTAACGTATGAGACAATCCAATATTATCCCAGTAATAGTGCTTATTGCAATGCACTCGCAAGTAATATTTGACTGAATGCGTCTATGTAGCCTCTCCAGGTGAAAGCGTTCAGATAAAATCGTTCTGTTTCATCGGAAACCGAAGCGAGTGACGTTGAACGTAACAAATATTAATCACGCTCGTCCTACAAACAGAGTTATGTGAGACACACGGCCTTTCCCGCACTAGACCCAATTGATTTCTGTGCTGTGATATTCAGAATTGTGCGCAGATGAATGTCATTCATCTCTTCCGCTTTAACAGGAAGCGCTCCGGAGCTTTTGTGGCGCTGTTAATCTTCCTAGCACTAGGCAGTAATCAGATTTTCTAGCACCAATACCGAATTTATCTTCCCACGCAACGTGTGAATTTAGTTTTATAACTGATCGCCTTTATTTCGATAGCTGCTCCTGGAAATATTTCCAGCACTGTGTTCGTTCATCTGAGCCAAAATACACGCATTGGATTACCAAGCAGTGCCACAAATACAAAATGTTAAAGTTTGAAAAATGTTAAAGTTCAAGAACAACACAAATTTCTGACCCAATATCGATCAATTTTACTAGTTGTTCTAAGAAACATGCCAATCACTAAATGTCTAAATCTGTGACTGAAAATTAATAGAAGCAACAGATCTGCTACTTCAGAAAAAGCTCTGAAGAATTGTCTTGTTAAAGAAAATAAGCTGTAGGGCCATACTGAATGTAATCAACCGTTACTATTTCAAATATGGAAAGCTTCTTCAGACAACGCTATCGGTCACAAAATTTTGGTGACAGGCTGAATTTCTTTAATGATGGAACATGTTTTGAGGATCTGTCATCAGCATACTGCTACAACGTCAATATAAACACAGATATTATAGTTTTCTTTATGGTCGTGATAACAAACTTGATGCTGAAAATGATTACTAGTTCAAGAGCTCATACATCGCTTCACCAACTTTAGTTAAATATTGTTAAAACAGAAAACGTGTAATGTATAAGAATATATGTAAAAATGTGTTCTAATACCAAAATCAGAATAACAAATTAACTGTTTAAAATAAATTTTACACTACTGTTTTTAAATTTTTTAAAATAACTTCTACACTGTTGTTTTTAAAGTTAAATTCTCACAGTTTCTCTCATTATGATATATCTACTCGACTAACTTGAGACATGCGTCAGATGGACGTAAGAGGTCACTCACTTGAGTGATAACAAGAGAATCGAAACTTCGACTATTAAATCGGAAAAACGTTTGTTTTGACTGCATGTTGTTTCTCCACAGATTAGAGCTGAATGTGATGTCGTGCTTGGAGTGGTCTTTGTAAATTTATGGACAGGGATCAACAAGATCAAGGGATACGTAGCAACATAAGTGACAAATTCACCATAGGAAGAGAGCCATTTCCTATGAACAAAGTAAGTGATTATTTAAGATATTTATCTGAACAACAAATCAACAAACGAAATGAGTATTCGCTCGTATTAGGTTATCCTTCTCTCTGCTGCGGCCACATATAGTAAGCATTGCTTCACGCAGTGGAGACTGGTAAAACAGAGGCACGCCGGCGACCGAGGCGTTGCGAAGTAGGCAGGCACAGATAGCCTTGCCGACAGCAGGAGTCTACCAACAGACTGACGCCAGGACACACACAGACCGAGCGCAGAGCGAAGCCTGGAGAGTGCTGAGTAAGGAGAAGTGTGGCCAGCACGCTAAGTTACGCTGCAATATACTAATAACAATAACAAGAAGCTACCACCGAGGGTAAAAAACGTCCTCCTCCCAGACATAAATAGTGGAGCGCAAGCAGCAACAGACAGAAGCCATTAGGAAGCAGTTCGGATCTGAGGATGGACATGGTCCGTGTCCGAATGTTCAATCTTCGTAGGTGACGATTCCGGAAATCTGTTCCAGCTCGCAGGAGTCACCCGTTCGCCGCCAGATGTCAACTTCAGCTCTGGAGGTCGGCCCGAGTGTGGTCGGCACCATGGCTGACTAGCTACTGCGAGAACTTTCAGCAAGACCGGCCACAGCGCGGTCTTGGTCACAGGCGCCGCCGGGGACTGACGCCCGGACTTCACAGCAACTCGGCCCCACGGCGGGTGGACCGTCCATGACGGGACCTCGCGGACATCGCGACTGACGGCTTCCTAGCCGCTGGTGCAGCAGGCATCGGCAGCTGGCCCCATGGCGCGTGGCCCATCCATGACGGAACCTCGCGGACATCGCGACTGACAGCTTCCCAACCGCCGGTGCAGCAGGCGTCGGCAGCTGATCTCACGGCGACGTGGCTCCGTGGGCGTGCCCAAACTGGGGCGCCGATCGGCGACGAGTTCATCTCAACCACAGGGCATCCTGGCTTCAGCGGAGCACTGGTGGCCTGAGGCTCCCGACTGCGATCAGCGACGAACCTTGCGTGCATTGTCGGAGAATCTACACAGCAGCAGCCAGGTGGAGGGATCCGCAGGCGAGGGAGAAATTGTAAAGAAAGTTCAATAAATAATTGTAAAACTCGACGCCGTCTCAGTCTTTGGGCAGCCACCGTATCTGCTGCTAACAAGTGGTGCAGAAGTCGTAACATATCTCTCTCTCTCTCAGCAGGATGACTGCAGCACATGCAAAGACTGTAAAGAACAACATTAACTTCTACTAGTATATTTACTTTTGTCAAATGTTTTTGTACTGCCATTGTAACGTAAAAATGAGGTTTGTACCTCATAATGTATTGATTCATTAAAAAAATTAAATAAGGCAACAAAATTTTTTGACTGATACCAGTCACTGAAAAATTTTTCATGATACAGTATTCTTGTTATTGCATCGTTCAGTAGATTCTTTCAAATTGACTGAAATCTTCGTTTTGTATTAAACAATACCATATAGCATTTGGTCAACGTGTAGGCTCTGTGACTGCAGTTTCTACCATTGACACACTTCGACCTTGCCATGGATTTCGTAGTCTCGACCTCGGCAGCACCAATCTCGCTCAGCGAAAAGCAGGAAGTTCAGAGCAGTATGGGATGACGTATTCTCAAAGACGTACGCGACACAATATTTTAGATGACATGTTGGTCACATCACAGTTCAATTAAAATGGCCTATAACGTTAAGTCACAAGGATCGCTCGAAAGTAATTATATTTTTGAGTTTCGCTGCTGTCGGAGGGAGTGATTTCGAAAAAAATGTACCTAACTGAGGCATGAGGCAACATGAAATTTGAGCTCGACATAGACGTTACTCTAAGCCTTTAATCAGGAACTGATTATATGATGACTGAGCTGGCTTTTGAACATTAATGCAGTGACAAACGGTCATTTTGATAAATATAGAATGCTTTGAAATTTGGGTGGATTGGAATTTACTGCTGTTGTAGAACGAGAGCAATCAATAGAATTTTTGATTACAAAAATTTTTGTGTTTACGCAATTATAAAACTACATATAGTCTATTTGTTTTACGCAATATGAAGCCATTAATTGTCCGGCCGGTGTGGCCGAACGGTTCTAGACGCTTCAGTCTGGAACCGCGCGACTGCTACGGTCCCAGGTTCGAATCCTGCTTCAGGCATTGATGTGTGTGACGTCCATAGGTTAGTTATGTTTAAGTAGTTCTAAGTTATAGGGGACTGATGACCTCAGATGTTAAGTCCCATAGTGCTCAGAGCCATTTGAAACATTTTTGAAGACATTAATTTACGTTCGTAGGCGAAGTGTTGCCGTTTAGAGTAAATTGCATGCAGTCATTAACGGCTGGTCCCGGCGGAGGTTCGAGTCCTCCCTTGGGCATGGGTGTGTGTGTTTGTCCTTAGGATAACTTTGGTTAAGTAGTGTGTAAGCTTAGGGACTGATGACCTAAGCAGTTAAGTCCCATAAGATTTCACACACATTTGAACATTTGAGCAGTCATTAATTAGAGCATTAATTGATCAACGCTCTTTATTAGATGGTACAGAAAAAATAATATAATAAAAGTACGATATGGGATGAAAAAATAACGGGATGTCTTTAAATTTCGTGCGCTTCATACATCCGATTTTCGACACTTTTTTCTTACCTTGTTGGTACACATGTTTCTGATGAACGTTTGCGTTTTCAACAGTTTTGACTATTTAGTTTATGGTTGACGTGTTTTCGAGCGCATTATTACTTTCGAAAACGAGGGATCAAAGAATCTGCATTAATGTTTGCTTGAAACATGAAAAAAAAATGCAGCTCCGCATACGAAATGTTGACTGTTGCTTTTGGCGAATCTAATATGAGTAACACAAACGTCAACGAGTGGCATGAACATTTCAAAGAGCGTCAAGAGGACGCTGAAGACTGCGAACGCCCTGAACGTCCTAGCACGCCAATTACTGACTACAATGTGGAAGAAATAAACAAACTTGTCCTGGAAAATCGTTGAGTCACCATCAGAGAGGTTCCAGATGACATCGTCATATCTTCTGGCTAAGCAATGTTTTCGGATGTTTTGAGCATGAAACGTGAAGCACGAAAATTTGTTCCTAGATTGTTGAATTTCGACCAAAACTGACATCGCGTAAACATCGCTCAGGAATTGATGAAATAAGTCGACAAAGATCCAGAAGTTCTATAGAAGATTATAACAAGTGATGGAACATTGTTATACAGGTATGACGTCGAAACCATAGCCAAATCTTCCCAATGGATGCTGCATGAAGAGCCAAGACCGGGAAGACATTCGACAAGTTCGATCACCTGTGAAGGTCCTTCTCACTTTTTTCTTTGATTACAAGCTACGCGCTGTTTGCGTGAAACAATCCTAAGAAGGCAGCCAGAAATTTGGCAAAACCACTCGTGGAAATAGAATCATGATAATGCTGTAGCTCACACCTCAAATCTTGTTCGTGATTTTTTTTTTGGCAAGAAACGAAATTGTTATGTTGTCTCTGCCACAATATTCGCTGGAGATCGCACCCTGCGACTTCTTTCTGTTCCCGAGGCTGAAAAGAACCATGAAAGGACGACGTTTTGCCACCACTGATGAGATAAAAACTTAATCGCTGAAGGAGCTGACCATAGCGGATGGTGATTTCCCGAAGTGCTTCCAGGATTGGAAAAAGGCCTGGCACATTTATGTTATAACCCAAGAAGAGTAATTTGAAGGTGGTAAAGTTGATATGGCTAAATAATAGAGCCTCAAAGAAGAACAAAAATTCCCCTTACTTTTTATAGCACCTCAATTTTGGAATTTTTCAAAAAAAAAATGGTCCAGAAATTCAGGTTTAATTATTACAGAAGATAAACAGTTTTCAGTGATTTAAAATAATTCACAGGAAAGTAAAAGTGTTCAACTTTCGAATGGTATGGGCTGCTTTACTCAGATACAAGGTGGCAATCAAAAGAAACGAGGCAGATGGGAAAAAGTAAGTATACTGTTTATTATTTCATAAGGAATCGCCATAAGTGTTAATGTACAATTATCCTTCTGCGAGACAAGACGGCCAGTGCCTTCATGTATGCTGGCGACTGCCTGCGGAACCAAAATTGTACCCAACCGTGCACATCTTCGGCCGAAGCAAATCAACGGCCATGAATGTCATTTTCAGTGTTCCAAAAATATGGAAATCGCGTGGGGAGAGATCGGGACTGTATGGAGGGTTTGTAAGGACTTCCCACTGTAACTTTTGCAGCCTGCTCGAAACAACCTTGGAAACGTGGTTTTGCATGAGACGAATCATTGTGGTAACTTTAAGTAACTGTAACTTTTAATTAACACTGACCTAATTAAAAATAATTACATAAATAAAATCGAAACGCTAGAAAGAATAAACTTAATAATAAATTTTACAGAAATCTAGTCTAAATAAGAAATTGCAGTGTTAGGTAAATATTACATACCGACAACTAAAGGTGATGTAAACCAGACAAAAATGGGCAAAAAGAGCTTGATGATTTATGGGAGCATAAAAACCTAACAGACAGAATGAGTCCACCTGCTTTGTTAGAACTTCAATAATTTGGATGAAGAGATATTTCACGAATTATGAAGCTATTGGCGATAATAAGCAACTTCGAACCACTATGATAACTATACCATCTAGTAGTTCTTTGGGGATGTTAATACATGAGTCACTGCAAGTTGGTTCTTGGATCAATGATGCTGTTGCTAGTGACGGCTCCACTGCTTTGAATACAGCTCCTTGCCGATACTGGATACCATCGCTGGTACTGTAAATATCCCTAGACCACGGGTGCAGGCAACCAATAGACCCAGCGTAAAATTCGGATATTGATAGCGGCAAATTCACTGCTGATGTTATCTTCCAGTTCCTGTATTGTGATTGTGTGTGGACTCATAGACCTTGCACTTGAAGCGTCCCCATAGAAAAAAATCACGTGTTGTTAGATCCGCCGAACGTGGCAGCCATAAATGTTTGCTGACAGATCGTTCCTCAGCGAAGACGTTATGGACTCGTTCTATGCATGTGACATGTTGCCCCGTCTTGCTGGAAGAAGCAGTTCTGTCACATTTTCAGTGAGTTGAGCACAAAATGTATGAAAAAGTTCGATATATGCAACGGTGTTGAGGGTAGTTTAAAAACTATCGGTCCAGTGATGAACGTTTCTGTTACACCGTACGAAAGGCCGATTTCTTCATCCTGGAGTTGTTGCTGACACACACCTTAGGGTTCTTCATTGCCCAGTACCTCGAGATCTGTGAATTAACATGCCTGGAAAGATGAAACCATGCTTCATCGCTCGTGAATAATGGAAAGGGTCTAACAAACCATCGTTGACGTTATTCAGTAACCATGTGCAGCAATCTACACCTGTCTGACTGTCATTTACCTGTAATTGCTGTACAACCGTCACAATATATGGCTTCAGATTAAGACTTTCAATATCCGCTGGCAACTCCACCTGCTTACAAGAGCCTGTTGGGCCAGTTTACGTATGGACTACTTTTGGCTCTGAATAATTCTTCGGCGAATGACTACAATAACTTTCGTTGTGTGAACTGAGAGAATTGTTTGTCGTTTTATATTTTGCACAGATCCACACATACGCCAATTTTTATACACTCTGTACTGCTAGCTTTGCTGATATTCCTCCATCCGGATACTTGACCCCGAAAATTTTGCGAGTTGCCTTAACCGAACTTATTTTCACGTATACTTCCACACTTTCAATTCTTTCTTCTAGTGAGAAAGTCATTTTTCAGACCGCAAAGAGAAGCGTCTAACTTCACTGATTAGACGCTCTGAAATGCTTACAGAAGAATGCTAACTGTCGGTTATTGCATAAAACTGTCCGTATTGTAGTTGTTTACCCTCTTTCACAAGTCGAAATATTTCATTCGCATTCAGAGGGGAGGCGGGCTAATTTTAACTGCGCCACCCTGTGTAAGGTCATTGTGTCGAATAGGTAATGTGGGTCTTGGTAGAAAGCTTGTCTGCCATACGGGTGGCCCAGGTGTTATTACTGGGTGTGGTGAACTCTTAAACACAGGTCCAATTTTTATGATCATTTCCGTGAAGCGTCAAATACATAAAGATGAAAAAAATGTAATGGGTTGTTAATTTAAATAAGCTTTATTAACCACTCGAAACAACGTTCCAGCAATTATCAATCTCAAACGCTGCAGTTTTTCTCCATTTTTATGTATTTCACACTTTACATCTACATCTACATCTACATCCATACACCGCGAGCCACCTGACGGTGTGTGGCGGAGGGTACCTTGAGTACCTCTATCGGTTCTCCCTTCTATTCCATTCTCGTATTGTTTGTGGAAAGAAGGATTGTCGGTATGCCTCTGTGTGGGCTCTAATCTCTCTGATTTTATCCTCATGGTCTCTTCGCGAGATATACGTAGGAGGGAGCAATATACTGCTCGACTCTTCAGCGAAGGTATGTTCTCGAAACTTTGACAAAAGCCCGTACCGAGCTACTGAGCGTCTCTCCTGCAGAGTCTTCCACTGGAGTTTATCTATCATCTCCGTAACGCTTTCGCGATTACTAAATAATCCTGTAACGAAGCGCGCTGCTCTCCGTTGGATCTTCTCTATATCTTCTATCAACCCTATCCGGTACGGATCCCACACTGCTGAGCAGTATTCAAGCAGTGGGCGAACAAGCGTACTGTAACCTACTTCCTTTGTTTTCGGATTGCATTTCCTTAGGATTCTTCCAATGAATCTCAGTCTGGCATCTGCTTTACCGACGATCAACATTATATGATCATTCCATTTTAAATCACTCCTAATGCGTACTCCCAGATAATTTATGGTATTAACTGCTTCCAGTTGCTGACCTGCTATTTTGTAGCTAAATGATAAAGGATCTATCTTTCTGTGTATTCGCAGCACATTACACTTGTCTACATTGAGATTCAACTGCCATTCCCTGCACCATGCGTCAATTCGCTGCAGATCCTCCTGCATTTCGGTACAATTTTCCATTGTTACAACCTCTCGATACACCACAGCATCATCCGCAAAAAGCCTCAGTGAACTTCCGATGTCATCCACAAGGTCATTTATGTATATTGTGAATAGCAACGGTCCTATGACACTCCCCTGCGGCACACCTGAAATCACTCTTACTTCGGAAGACTTCTCTCCATTGAGAATGACATGCTGCGTCCTGTTATCTAGGAACTCCTCAATCCAATCACACAATTGGTCTGATAGTCTATATGCTCTTACTTTGTTCAT
The DNA here is from genome assembly GCF_021461395.2 of Schistocerca americana. Taxonomy (NCBI): domain Eukaryota; kingdom Metazoa; phylum Arthropoda; class Insecta; order Orthoptera; family Acrididae; genus Schistocerca; species Schistocerca americana. The sequence continues at coordinate 270,170,674 of NC_060125.1, read as the reverse complement.
TAAACGACTGTGGGGAACAGTATCGAACGCCTTGCGGAAGTCAAGAAACACGACATCTACCTGTGAACCCGTATCTATGGCCCTCTGAGTCTCGTAGACGAATAGCGCGAGCTGGGTTTCACATGACCGTCTTTTTCGAAACCCATGCTGATTCCTACAGAGTAGATTTTTTGTCTCCAGAGTAGTCACTATACTCGAACACAATACGTGTTCCAAAATTCTACAACTTATCGACGTTAGAGATATAGGTCTATAGTTCTGCACATCTGCTCGACGTCCCTTCTTGAAAACGGGGATGACCTGTGCCCTTTTCCAATCCTTTGGAACGCTACGCTCTTCTAGAGACCTACGGTACACCGCTGCAAGATGGGGGGCAAGTTCCTTCGCGTACTCTGTTAAAATTGAACTGGTATCCCATCAGGTCCAAAGGCCTTTCCTCTTTTGAGTGATTTTAATTGTTTCTCTATCCCTCTGTCGTCTATTTCGATATCTACCATATTGTCATCTGTACGACAATCTAGAGAAGGAACTACAGTGCAATCTTCCTCTGTGAAACAACTTTGGAAAAAGACATTTAGTATTTCGGCCTTTAGTCTGTCACCCTCTGTTTCAGTACCATTTTGGTCACAGAGTGTCTGGACATTTCGTTTTGATCCACCTACCGCTTTGACATAACACCAAAATTTCTTAGGATTTTCTGCCAAGTCAGTACATAGAACTTTACTTTCGAATTCATTGAACGCCTCTCGCATAGCCCTCCTCACACTACATTTCGAATCGCGTAATTTTTGTTTGTCTGCAAGGCTTTGGCTATGTTTATGTTTGCTGTGAAGTTCCCTTTGCTTCCGCAGCAGTTTTCTAACTCGGTTGTTGTACCACGGTGGCTCTTTTCCATCTCTTACAGCAATGTATGGTAATGAAACATGGACTGTGGGAAATACAGAACAGAAGAGAATCGAAGTCTTTGAGACGTGTTTCTACAGTAGAAAGATGAAAATAAGGTGGACGGATAGTGAAAGGAATGAAGAGGTGCTCTGCAGAATCAGCGAGGAAATCGGCGAGGAAACAGATATATCAGAAAAACTGACAATGACAAGAAGAAGGGACAAGATGATTGGACATCTGTTAAGCATCAGGGAATAACTTTCATGGTACTAGAGGGAGCTGCAGAGAGTAAAAACCGTAGAGGAAGGCAGAGATTGAAATACATCTGGCAAATAATTGAGCACGTAGATTGCGATTGCTACTCTGTGACGAAAACGCTGGCACAGAAGACGAATTCGTGGAGGGTCGCATGCAACCTGTCACTAGACTGATGACTCAAAAAAAAAAAAAATCTGAATGTGCTTTACATGCACAGTTGTGTATTGACGTTGCACTGGGTCACTTACAACATCTTCTACAAATGTATTTTTCACTGTATTCTTCATTGTAAATAAATGGTAAGTCTATTTTAACTCTTCGTTTCTGTAATTTCACTGTATTTCTTTTGTACTTACACGATCTACTTTTATCTGCGCCACCCTACATTAGGGTATTAAAGACACTCGGAAAATTAGAAAGTCGACTTTCTGAAGAATTTATGAGGTGGCACCGAACGGCTTGTATAATTGATATTTTAGCACTGAACTTTATGTATCATAAATATAAAAATGTAAAAATAGCTGATGGCCGTGTCGTCTGCTTATAGGATGAGTCAACCTTCACGAACTGTAATTGGCGCATTAGGCACAAGATATACCGATGTAGCCCGTTAAACCCGAGACAGGCAGCGCAGCGGTGGACCCTCCACTAGCATCCGAGAGATGCGCGTTTTCCTCAGAGTTTTCCATAAAATACTAGGTCTGCAACTTTGCTTCCACCGTTTTTCTCCAAGTTCGAAGCTTTATTGTAAGAAAATTACAAAAAATTATGATTCGTAGTATTGCCAATCGCTGGCCACTACATTTTACAATCTTTCGGATAGTTTATGAATCCCGTGGCGGAAGAACTGGGCGTCTTTTGTGGGGATCCATGAATCGATTCCATTTTGCACTTGTTCATATGATCGGAAGTGCTGATCAGCCAGACTGTATGCCACTGATCGAAAAATATGTTAGTCAGAGAGAGCAACATATGGAGAATACGGCGGGAGGGATAGAACTTCTCATTTCAACGTTTCCATGTATATTTTGACGGATTTTGCGACATGAGGTCTAGCACTGACCTGCTGTAAAATTAGCTTTACACGTCTATCACTGTATTGTGGTCGCTTGTGTTTCAGTGCTGGGCTCTAAAGCATCAGTTTCTTTCGATAATGATGTCCTGTGACTGTCTTCGTCTGTTTCAGTAGCTACGAAAACATTCTGTCTTCCACCGTTTTTAAGGCGTTGAAAATATTCTCTGCGCGTTCTTCCACTAATCGTTCCCTCACCATTGGCCTTACCCAGCATTTTAAGAGCCACAGCCGCAGATTTCTTCATGTTAAAGCAGGATAATAAAACTTCCCGCAAATGGCGAGAAATGGGTACGTAAGTTGACGTACTTAATCAAGAATATCCTTAGGATGCAATCACAAATCGACTAATATTTTTATGGCATTATGTTTACAGATGCCTAAGCTTCTTGTATTACACCTATGACCAAGCACCCCAACCCCACTTGCCGCTACTGCCTTCTATTACAAAACGGCAGAAGCAAAGTTGTAGACCTAACAGTTGGCCAGAATCGGGGTCAGAGGACTTCCCTTGGGGACACTGTCCAATTGTTCTGAATATCTGTTCTTAAATAAAAAATAGGGTGACGTAAGCATATGCTTAAGCAATGCCACTATGTCTTTCTCAACCTTCTTGCTAATGAGCTCTAATGAGTAGTGTATTTTCAACAGATCAGTCGGGAAATTGTGGAAAATGCTTCCCCATCGATGCCTCCATAGGAAACAGTGCTCAGTCACTAATGCCCTTCTCGCTTATAGAACACTAAACCTCAGCTTTGCGTCTACTTTTTGGTGGGAGAATTTAAAAACGAGCGTCCTTGACCAGTGAACGTGTGGTGTGGAGTACTGGTTGGTACATGGGTAGACCCACTTTCTCATCTAGATCGGACAAATTAATCGGAATTACGGGGAGACGAATTGTCTTAAATTCTTGAAGAACTTAGTCTTGAAGAACATTGAATTACATTTTTCCAGCTTTAGGATTGATCCACAACATGACTCGTGAAAAGTAGAGGAGATACTAGGTACCTCTTACAATGACCATTGATTTCAAAGAGATGATATAACAAACTGGCTTGATAGATCAACAGCTCAATCATCTTCAGGTTTTCTTCTCCTAGTTTTTTGACAAGAAATAGTACAAAGTAATGCTAACGACTCGGACAAACATGACCGAACGTATTAAAGCTCTTGTTGTGGCACTGATGAGAAAATACTATTGAGTTGTCAGGAATATCCCATAAGAAATAACAGTAACTGTATCGAGAATGAAGGTTAACCCTTCTAACGCGTACTGGAAGAATTCCTTTTGGATCTAATACCTGAGGACTTTTTGCCAAAGCGGTACACAAAAATTACGATGTTAAATACATATATACTTCTCCTAAAAAAATGAATATGTAGACTAGTTAAAAACTGACAACAGCGCCAACTAGTGAAAAGTGGATAACGATATCTTGTAGAGGTCCCTTTCGCGTTGCTGACTTCGGTCTCTAGAGCTTTGTCTGTGATATATCGTAGAAGCTCCGCCTTAACTGGTCCCACGTCCTTGCAGAAAGGAGGAGTTGGTTTTATATTCCATGGATCATTTTTTCGATTAATGCTAATCGTTTGTAAGTGGTCATTTTACACTCGCATTGCACAGTAATTTGTGAAAACGACTACATGTGGACCTTTTATAAACTTCCCTTTTTTAAATATATATAAGCTAGTAATTCCTATACAGAAACAGAAATTCTTCTACTGAACACAAAGGTTTGTCAAGGAGAATCTTTTTCAGATTAGCTTCAAATTTAACTTCACTACCTGTCAGAAAATTTATATCAATGAGTAAGTGATCAAAAATTTTGATAGTACCCTTTTGTGCAAGTGGAGTAATGAATGCCTGCTTCTGATGTTGTAACTATGTACATCATCAATAATTTTGAAGTGCAGTGGGTTATTTACATTTAACGTTATGAGAGAATTAACATACTGTGAACTAGTAGTGAAAATGTCTAGCTCAAACAACAAAAGGGGGAGTAACACATCGTTATAAAAGGAAAATCCTAGTTTCTCTGGCTCTGTATAATATCAGCCTGAAAAGATCTCCGTCATGGGTTACAAAAGATGAAGGCAGCCGATTCATAGCGAACGGAGATGTCAATTTCTGCGATGTAGAAGGTGGAAAGAATGTGAGTTACAGAAAAAATTGAAATCCTGATGAGTGGGTAACTGTATAGATCACGATTCTGGTCATAGTCTATTCACCTTAGGTGCTGCTGTTCCGTCGATTTCTAGAAGTCAGCTTAGGTAATAATTTTACAAAGTGAAATGTATACATCAGAATCTTTCAATGTTTATGGAATACGAATACAAAGATGGACAATGCTCTGAAAGGTGGAGCCTTCGTTGCAGTAAGCAACGTTATTTATCCATTGGTTACTGGAAAAATTAAATCAGCTAAAGACGGAAAGAGCCGCAATTTTCTGATACGAAAATTGTAAACTGCAGCAGCAACGGAAATATTTTTTGAAAAATTAGTATCAAAATCATTTTAAATTAAGAAAATTCAAGACTTGAAATGGCTTACCTAAGTTCTAGATGATCAATGCTAAGTAATTTTAGTTCTACAAATTCATGGATTAACGAGAAAGAGAGTTAGGAAATTATAAGATTTATAAAGGGGAATTTGACAAATGCACAATTAAACAAATGCCACACTTCAGGGCAGTATTTTTTACGATTAAAATAACCATACATTCTGTGAAGAAAAGATACCTTACTCCAAAAGCGCATCTCTGTTGACAACAATAATTTAGGGTGCCTTTAACCATTCAGCAGTTGACTGGGATGGTTAAGAGCTTTTTATAGATGGTGTAACCATGCTAACCAAACTGTACCTAGACTGAACATATGGTATTTACTTTAGAGAAACGGTATTCAGCTCACCAAAAACTTATCTCCTCTTTCGTTTGTTTTACTAAGTCTGACATCGTCCTTGCACAGTGCGATACCGATACAAAACGAAATGCTTTCTGCTAGCAATGTGTATCCTACATAATATGTTTACTTCATCGTTAGCACCGACCTTACTGCAGACACCCTCTTACATACATTAAATTACGTAATTAAGATTCCAAAAGAGTTGCTAAGTCAGATCGTTTTATTCGTTACGGTAGGTCTATTTCGGCAAATACCCATAAGTAAATGACACATAATTTCGGTACAGTACGGTATTTCTAACATTATAGTTAAATATTATTAGAAAACATTATTGCATAACTTGTTAAATACGCCAGATGGGTTTGACATCCATAAGTTATCGTCACCGTTCGTTTGATTTAACTATACTCCATTAGTGCTCTTGGAGAAATAACTGTTGGTTATACTAGAAATAACTTCTCGTCTGATGTTGTTTTGAGGTTGTCTTCCTTTTCTTTAGAGCAATAGTTATGAGACAGCTTATTTGACAAAAAGACCAGATACTATCTGATTACAACTAGTTTTGTTTATCACACTAAAATTTTGGTAATCTGTGAAAGTGGTATCGTTGGCTATCTTGCATAGTCCCTGGCTGCTTCGTAATATCGCAGTATAATCACAAACATACATTACTAGTCTGGCAAATACCCCTCTTTCACTGAAGCCTGACATTTGGTGAGGTAAGAGGCGGAATATTCGGATTTTCTGAAACTAATGATGCTGCAAGCTTTACGATGTGCTCAAACAATGTCTGCTGTTGAGCAGATATTTTCGTACTAGTTGAGGTATTACACATAATTGTAGGGTTGTGCTATGCCAACATTAAGCTATGCCTGTTAAGAAGAGCTTCATTAAAACACTTAAAATATACATAAACTATTTAAACACTTCCTGTATTTCAGATAAGACAAACTGTAACGTAACTTTTGAGGCTTACGTACAGTACAAACGCAAAATTACGTGTTTGTGTATGCTTGCATTGAGACATGTTCCTTTCCTTGTATGTTCCCTCTGCTGCACAAAAAAATGCCGGAAAAAACCACGCATTTGTGAATGCTTGAAAGCTAACGTATTTATATCAGTTTATTTCCCTTTCTTGTGACTGTTTTATAAGTAAATAAACAGCTGTTTACACGTACTTTGCGCTCGCCACCATATTGCTATTCCTAAGTGCTGGCTTCATGAAACCAACGATATTATATACCATGTTGCCAGTCTATGAAGGTATGTGAGTCTAATACATACACTTTCGACACACTTTGGTAGGAAAGTTGTTACCGTTTGACAGCTAGAGCGACACTAGCGTTCCAAGCGGTGAGGAAACAGTCACATTCGTTGTAAGGATGTTTGGTTTTGATTTTTTCTACTTAACTAACGAAATAGTTGTTATATATTTACGATCGGTGCGTTAGATACATCAGTTATTGCGAAAGCGCATCTAAAAACAGCTGAGTCACACTGATTTAGTGATTCAGTGACGAAAGCTACAGCTTATTACTGAAGAAATTCTTTCGAATATGTGTGTATTTGCAGATTTCTCCGCTGAAATCAAAAGAATATAATTACTTGTTTCATGCCTGAGGACCATATATCTCTCTTATTTTCTATTGTTATTATTACAGGAACTTTTCCTGGTACCGGTACAAAAAAAAATGTTTTGAAGTGTAATGATTCTACCATTCTTACACTTCACTGGACTTTCTAACATGCGAATATTTTTGTAAATGTAATTAGCTTTGCTTCAAAAGCGAATGTGTTGAAGATTCTTACCGTCTGTGGCTTACGTTTATCAACAAATGTGGAACTGGTTTCTTCTGTGATGGGAAACTGTTTTATTACTTTTGACAATTTGTTACTACGTCTGTGTGGTTTTCCTTTCAGCTACAGGATTTGTGGTTTATTTGGTACGTTAAATCATTTTGGTATTACATGCCAAATATATTTTCTACGTTCCACATTGACTGATTTGGCTGAAAGCATAGCAAACGTAACTTCGCTTTGTTGGGTAGATATACGACGGCTTTCCACAAAAGTGAGGTACTCAGGTGTTTGCTAGCAAGTTCTTATTATTAAAAATAAACGAAATTATTCATTAAATATCTTTAATTTAGAAAAGTATCATACACGAAATGTTCTGCGATATACCGTTTCGTACCTGACACGGTCCTTAGGACACCACAGACGGACAAACGTGGTATCACGTTTTAATTATTTGCAACATTTATGACACTACCATGCTACAAGTCGATACAAACGTTTATATTCGCACTTATCCGATGTCGCTTGCTGGCTGCTTGGGCGTTGCTATCGTTGTGTGTAACAAAGACGAGAGACTCTGATGTTAGACTGTAGTAATACTTCGTGACTCTATCCGTCTTCTTGACTGAGTATTCCAATAAAGTTTTCATTCTATTCTTTGCGTTTTATGTCGATTTGCTCATTAAGTATTTTTAGTGTGCAGCTGTGTGTATGGAAACTAATTTCCATCTCTTCCAGATGCTTTATTACTGGTGATTTGGATGCTATATGTAGAATTACAGTTTATAAGAGATCCAAAAATTTAACTGATATTTCGTTCACAATGCTCAGAGAAGAGGACGTAGCAGATCGAAAACCATTTTAGTATTTACGGCGTCTGTGCAGTAAGGTGGATACTAACACGTTCCAGACGATCTGCTGCACACAATATGGAGAAGCAGGGTACCGCCGCAGGTAAGGGAATATTAGCAGCTCAGAAGGACATGCGTTGGATGTAGTAGCGGAACTGGCTGGTAGCATGCAAGACGCCATCGTTCCAGCACAGGCTGGTGTAACGGCAGCGCAGTGTAACGCTATCACAGCACCACAGATGGCCGTAGCGAGTGCCGATTATGATGCCATCTTGACAAAGGTCGAGGTACTGTGCTTGCAAGTCGGCGCATTATTGTCACAGAACAGTGCAGAGGACGACCACAGGCGCTATCACAAACGTTCCAGCAGTCAGTCTGCCAGCAGTACTAAGTCATCTCTTCGAGGACAACTGGTGTGAAGCTGTCACCGTCGGTTCGGAGAACAAGCAAATAAAAATGTACCGCTCCATGCCGCTACACTAAATGGTCGCCACAGGCAGTCCTAAAAGTAACTGGCACCCCGTCGGCATTATAACGTCCGTTCATCACTGACCACGGCTCTGGTTTGAAGTTTCTCATTAGTACTGTATCTGACTAGGGCATTCTCCCAAAATTTTCGAGGTATCACTGCGGGCCGTCTACCGCATTCTTTTTAGCGGTTGCAAACAGCTCGATCAAAGCTCATATGGGACGAAGAGTTTTGAGCTGAATCTAGGACTACAACGCCAGTTCATCTGAAACTTCACTGTCTCAGCCATCACAGAGGCGGTCATCGGTGCTGACCTTTTGGCTCACAGCAAGCTTCTGTGGGGTGTGGCAAAGGCTCGTCTGGTCGACAGCATCGCTGGGCTTGCTGCCACCGGATTCCGCCACAGTACCACCTGTCAAACTACAAAGTTAGCCCAGGCCCAAAAAGGTGAGTAGGTCGCGTTGCTTGACGATCATCCGAACCTAACTCGGGCGCCTGACGCTCCGGTACATATACTGAACAATACAGTACGTCTTATAGAGACAACATATGAACCGCCATCTCATGCACGTCAAAAGGTCTGTCGCTTGATGGACTTGTCATAGCGAAAGCAGACCTCAACACCATGCGGCGAGAAGGCATTATCATATCATCCAGGAGTCCATGGTGCTCCACTTTGCACCTTGTGCTAAAAAGAATGGGGCTTGGAGCCTTGTAGATATTATCATGCACTAAATAAAATAACGGTGCCTGCGAAATATGCCGTACCGTTGCTGCGATATTACATCCACGTTCTCCACGGAGCAACCATATTTGGCATCCTGGATTGCGCTAAAGCATGTACAGGAATCCGGTGGCCAAGGTCCGAAACGAGATATCATGACACTTTTTGGACTTTTTGAGAGTATGTTCATAATATTTGAGCTGACGAAAGAGGCACGGTATTGGCAGAGATTTTTGAATTCGATACTCCAAGGCCATCCATTCTGCTTGGTATATCTAGTTGACGTGCCACTGTTCTCGGCTGACAAGGAGCAAAATGGCCAACCACTGCAAGAGTATTTAGTCGCGTGCAACATTAAGCCATTGTTCTTAACCCGGTCAAGAGTGTTTTCGGGCTGTCGGAAGTCATCTTCTCGAGGCACAAGATCTCTCCCGATGGTTCCCTACCTCTGACGGAAAAATCAGATGCAATGTGTATGTCTAAACCCTCCTCAGTCGGACTTATGGAGATTCTTTGGTATGTTAAATTTCAGTATATGTGACTTGCTGCACACTACCGAACTGCGAGAACAACTGAGGGCAGCACTCGCAGGATCAAAGAATAGGCAGTTGTCCTATACAATGGACAGTGGAAATGAAGACTGTCTTTGACAATATCAAACAGAATATTGCTAATGGAGCCCTGCCCACATATCTGAAACTTGACGGGCCCTTAGCTTTGGTCATTGATAAGAGATAAACAACTATTTGCGTGGCTCTTCAAGAATATGAAGAAAGTGCCTGGCAGCCGCTAGCGTTCTTTTCATGAAGGTTATCGCCAACGCAAACGAAATGGAGCACTTATGACCGCGACCTGCTGCCAAGGTATGAAGCCATTAGGTAATTCCACCCATAGATAAAAGATCATGTGTTTTCTGTGTTTATTGATCCTAAACCCTTGATCCATGTATTCAAGCGGGACAGCACAAATTGCTTCCGACGCTAGTTCAACCACCTCGAATTCGTGGTCCAGTTCCGCGCAGATGCTCGGCACTTATGTGCCATACACAGTATCGTAAAAGACTGCCTTTCAAGTGTCAGCAGCCTGCCAAACCCCACAGATTTTACTGCACTTGCACAGGTGCAGTAAACTGATGACGAACATCGAGATCTATAGAAGATGCCCCTTCGTCACTCCAGTTGCAGCTGGTCGACGTTCCCGGGAGAGAGGTGAAAGTATACTGCAACATCTCCCAAGCAAGACCTCATCCATTCCTTTCACCAACATTCCGCAGGCGAGCATTCGGTCACATTCACAATCAATGTCATCCAGGAATGTGACCTACAGTCCGTGGTATGAGTGGTCGGAATATGTGGAAGACTGTCTACCATGCCCACGAGCCTGTCTTCGGTGTCACAGAAGCAGAATAGCCCGCCACAACCACGCGCCTATCACTAGCTTCCAGGACATGACAGCTGGTTCCCCTACATAGATGTGGACGTCGTGCGACGGCTGCCGTAATCAAATGACAGCAGATATATTGTTCATCATGATCGAGTGGTACGGAGGCTGGCCAAAAGCAGTTGCTCTAGATAATACTCGTATTACGGATGAGACCTTAGCCTCCACATTCGCCCCTACACGGCTAGCGAGATTTGATTGTCTGCAACACATCTCCACAGCCTGGGGACAAAACTCCGAGTCAGAACTCTTCCATCAACTCAATTAATTCTGTGGCTACGGGCATCACAAGGCCACGACCTACGATCTGGCCAGGACAGGGATGCTGGAGGGCCGGCAATGTTCGTTGAAAGCAGTCATGAGGCACGACATGGCTTCAACAACCACCTTATCCTGGGCCTGATGACATTGTACAAACCGGACACTGATTCCTATGCCACCGAACTGGTATACAGTAAAACAGTGCATATTCCCAGTGAATTGGTTGATAGAAACATCTTCAATATCAATCAGGACCACCTGGAATTCTTGCACCAGTTCCGTGAGCACATCGCACAAGCTCATCTGTCACAAGCTTCTTGACATGACACGCCTTATTGTTACGATCCCACGACTTGGTAACGTGAATGCACATCGTACTACACGTGGGAGGAGTGAAGCCACCATTACAGCTACCTCACACTGGTCCACATCGCGTATAACGGCGAGGTCCACACACCTTGGATATTTTGTGGAATATGTAACAACCCAAATATGGAACCCGTAATGAAAGTCCTTGGGTAGTAAAGGAAATAGCAAAATTAGTTATCCTGACATTGAGAGGAGCTACTGACAACAAAATTAACACTATTTCAAGTTTGACTAACAGGAATACTATGCAACTAATAACGTTTATTATAAAGAAAGGACTAAATGATAGAATATCAGATGATACAAAGACTGAAACTTTAAAAAAATAATTTAAATTATATTCTTTACGGAGGTGAAAACCCAGACAATAAATAGATCAGAGATAACATTTATCCATGAAGATAGTGGTAGCCGCATCGAACCGTAAGTTCGTTGCGACTACAATGTAACACTGCAATGGAGAAGTTAATTCTGTCTCTCTCTTGTAGACATCGCAATAGTGGTAATCCTATTGAACGCTACCACATTGTTTCGAACCGATCTGAAGTTTTCAAATTTTCCAGTATCAACTTGACGTACTAGTAGTAAAATAACATTAGTCAGACAATGGAGCAGTTATTATAAGTGAAAGAAAAGTAAATGGTGTGACGTTTGATTAACGCTTCGACTTAGCCTTTGTGATCTGTGATTGTCACGAACATCAAAGGACACAGCAATACCAACCCCCGACATAAACTCTATTATTAGCCTTGAGTAGGAAACAGCTACACTCCATCACGTAGAACTTAAGCCGTGTTGTTGGAAGCTGTAGTCAATGTCAGAATCGCTATGCAAGTAGATTGAAGACCCTGAATGACAGATCGGTGTGTTTTCAGTGCAGGTTTAAATAATTACAAAGTTCAATAAACTCCAATAAAACCTTAATGCTTCGTGTCGGCTATGTCACTTAATGGAAATTTACTGCGTAATTTCGAAATCAACTACTTATTGAGAGAACACAGAAGTTAAAGGTGATTTAGTGATTGTATTAAAGCAGCAAGTTTACACCGAAATACGACGTTTTCTGTACGTTGTCAGAAGATTATTTTATCTCGGGAATTACGTCGTATTGGTTGTTGAATTAATACAGTTGTGGCGCCTTGACGACGTTATATTAATTAATAAATCAACATCCTCGCAAAACTATGATTTGGCATCGGCTTGAGTCATGGACTCTGTAATTCAAGATATACTGTTATCTGCGTTTGAACGCTCATTCGCAAACTGGGCTTAATAACTACAGTTATTAAGTTAGCGTAAGCTTATCAGCCTGTCGCGAACACACGAAACATAGTTGGTTAATTGTTTCAGATGAAGGGAGTTGTTGCGGTACCGAGTGGTGCAGTCGCTGTGGGTTCGAAGTAACGAAGACCGACCGACTTCGAGCACCAGTGTTTCAATTTTAAACAAAAGCTGCTTACACATTCCGGCGTGCTGCTGCATCGAAACGTTGATATCAGTCTAAGGGAGATAGTGTCTGAAACTATCAACCAAGCGAGGAGTTTGTTTTTAAACAGTTACAGATCGGAGTCGCCACGATCGGCGGAAGCTGTTCCATGTCAACCAGACTGGGACAACTATCACCATCGAGCCGACACAAATAAAATACGCCACAAATAGGATACATCTATGGTATCAGTTAGTAGACTGAAGCCAGCATACGTGCTCCACGAGGCGCCACCTTCCACGGCCAGTAAGTGACAGCCATTGCCTCCAGTACATACAACCAGTTCATCGCAGCAAGTGCACCTTCAGCTATATCCACGGACGACCTGTTTTGAACGAAGAGTACGCTTCCCCACACTCTTCCTCGACACCGACGCTCCACTTCCCCCTAGTGAGGGGGGGGGGGGGGGGCTGCTTCAGCTATTACTTTTGCGACGTCTGCTGTCACCACAGCCTCCAGTTTCGCAGCACACGCTCACAAGAATATGTTCCGTGTCATGTGTATAGCAACCCCAGTGTGGGTTAATTAGAGAGGTGTTCAACCACTAGAAGCACTGTATAGTGTCTCGATACAGCTGTGGTATTCCTTCGTTTTTGTTTCGTTAAATTATACATTCTCCATATATTGATTCCTTACGAAACATTCGCACATACCTACATACTTATTTTTCAGCAGATATTTTCAAAATTTTTGTTCAGAATTGCTGTGCGAACCGAAGTGTTGCATCGCGAGTTCCCAGGTAGTGAATAATTTCGGAATCCAATAAAACTGTTCCTTCCAAAACATTACCTGCTTGTGTTAACAGAAAACGCAAAGGCAAAAGTAAGGCGAAAAAGCTGCAATATTAGATTGTGAGCACACATCAGATACAGTGCCAATAAACCATCAACTTTACTCCACCTCTTAAAAATCGAACACACACAGTAGATCATTTTCAACAACAAATTCTACGCACAGTGTCCAAAGGAGACATAAGGAACATTTTGGAAGAGATGGAAATCTATTTACGTACACATAACTACCTATTAATAATACTTAATGACGAACTCGATGTAAAACTTAAAAAATACATCGAAAACTTAACTAAAATTGTCAACGGAGATAACATAGACACAACGAGAGATTATACATAGCCACCAACGATACCTCTAGCAAAGATTACGGAAATTACAGCATGATAAACAAAATTGATTGTAACCATACACTAACACTGGTACATCTACCATGTAAGCTGTTACGTAATTATTGACCTAAAAAAGGAAGATAACCTGAAAATTAGATCTGATAACAAGTCATTTCTAGTCTAACAATCGTTAATACTCCAAGAAATTTGATTAAATCAAAGACACAGGTACAGAACCATGATAACGTGTGAATGACATCCCATCTGACATTTGTAACAAATTTTATAATAATGTTTCAAACTTACCTATAATGTTAGAAATGTTGTATCAAAAGCATGTACCATTTTCTTACAGATAACATGAAGATAACTACTGGTTCAAATACGCCTGTTGTAGCGAATGAAACGATCTGACTTAGAAGCGTTTTTGGAAACGTAATGACATAATGCCGTCAGAAGACATAAACAAAATCGTAGACCTGAAGGCTACAAATGGTTGATTCCTGCTTTTAATTGGGGATATCTAGCGTTTTGTACACCTAAAAACAGAATTGCAAAAGTTAATTGAAAGCACCAAACACAACAAGTTATGTATAAGGAAGAAAATTCTTCCAGCTTGCATGGCAATCAGGATCGTCACAGCAATCGGACTTTCGGACTTGTGCTTTATGTGGAAAATTGTGGATCAAGATTGAGGATACAGCAAGAAATCAGAGACAAGCTCGATCACAAAAAGTACCTTAATCAAGATTTTTGTCTCACTCACTTAAACATTATTAATGTAAAAATCCACCTGTATTTGATCACGTATTCAAATTTATAGACATGTACATAGATTGTACTAACTATCAAACCAGAAAAACACTTAAAAAGAAAATTCAGCGCCTTACTGATACAAAATAAGCCACAAGAAATCTGATATGAAACCAAAGCTCCCTATTCCAATTTATAAGAGAACTGCAAATTCATATGATATTGTGTTCACAGGGGAAGAACATATTTTTCTAGACAAAGGACTGAAATACAATACTGAAATTAAATTTCACACTAAAGCTAGAAAACATTTTATAACAACAACAAATGTAGTGACGAACCTAGCAAAAATCCCAGAAAAAGAAGAGAACAAAATCTCCATTAGAGCAGTCATTCCAGTAAAAAAAAAAACAACTAACAAACACAAAAAATAAAATAATACGAATACAGACCACATAAATTTAAAACCAATTAACCATATGCTGTCAACCAATAATGTTGTATGAACTACAGCAGACAAACTCAATTGATTAGTCATTTTAAAACGAGACGACTACTTACAGAAAGTTAACAACTTCTCAACCATTAGTAACATCACACCTATAAACAGTCCCTACAAACAGGCATGTGACACAAACAAAGAAAACCGTTGAAAAATGTTACACAATCATAACACATAAAGAAAGGACAGCATGAACACTGATGATCCTTCGAATCTGTTGACAACCAAAAATACCTAAACCACACACTCCAGTCCCTCCAGCGGCAGATAATATAGATAACCCAATATTTCTAGTTACTAGAAGACTGGATAACCTTCTAGCTAAATGCCATACATACAATATTGAGTGTGACCTGCTAAAAAAAACATTTGCAATAAACCATACAAATGTTGGCTAGGTTCCCACATGCATGTGGTATGATCATCCCTAATTGAACAGATCTGTCAGGACGGTCGATATAGAGTTAGATCAGGTTCTTTGGGCTGCCACTTTGTCAGGCATAGGATTGGCTTTTGTTGATGCTACTGGTAGCTGGGACTTCACAAGGTGTGGCCTGCTTCACAGTAGAAAAGGGAAGGGTAAATCGGCTGGGATGAAAGCAAAATATTTAAGGGGTGGGAGCACTGAAATCATGAGAGTACCTCTTGTTTAGGCTAAGATCAGTGCCCAATGATTCACCACAGACTGAAATTAAGCTTAAAGAGAAGCTCATGCAGGCAGATAGTATAGATGTTAAAATTTCACTACATTCTCATAAAAGTACAGTAAAAAATAATGTTAACGTATCACAAGATTCTCAAAACCTACATTGGAAAATAATGTTAATATATTGCATCAGAATATCACTGGATTAAAAAGCCAGTTGGATGAGCTTGTCTTTTGTTTTAGAAAAAATTTGTTCAAATGGCTCTAAACCCTATGAAACTTAACATCTGAGGCCATCAGTCCCCTGGACTTAGAACTACTTAAACCTAACTAACCTAAGGACATCACACACATCCTTGCCCTAGCCAGGATTCAACCCTGTGGCTGTAGCAGCAGTGTAGTTCTGGACTGAAGTGCTTACAACCACTCCACCACAGTGGCCAGCTTACAAGTTTTAGAAACTGAGGGTGGAATAGATGGACTATGCCTCTTTGAACATCACTTTGTCACAGATATGGAAAAGGTAAATGTAGATCGATATTAGCTTTCAGAGAAATTATGGAAAAATGAGAAGTTGTCATATATGTTCAAATCTATAATAATGTGGAAAATTCAAAACTTAAAGATTTTCGTGTATAGCAACATAGGAAAGTGGGTACCTCTGAGCTTTAACTAAATATTGGTACTTTCATAAATGTAGCTGTGTGTAGGTCCCCATTGGGAAATTTTCAACTATTTCTGAAAACTTCGGTTTCTTTGCTGTGCTGTTTACAGACAGAGAGAAGCAAAGGATTAACTGTGGAGATTTCCATGTAGATTTTCTGAAAGAGTCTGACAGACAGCATGACCTTGAAGTATTACTTCGTTCTTTCACTTTGAGACCAATTATTAGTTTTCCTACTTGGATTAGTACAGGAAAGCAACAAACCAATATACAATGTTTGCACAGACCAAGATAAATTTAGTCAAATAACAATTTTTCTAGTTCATAATGGTCTTTCTGATCATCTTGCCTGGCTGGTTACAGTATAGGACATAGCTTCATACAGTAAATCACAACAGTCTTCCAATATAGTGCATTCAATTAATGATTAACAATTGCAAATTTTAAGGACAACTTGTAACAGGCTGAGATGAGATGTACAGGGGACTTGATGCTAATTTAAAATTTAACCTATTTCATAATACTGTTGTGAGTATATTTGAAAACATTGAAACATAATTGTAAGAAACAATCTAAAACCTCTTGGCAAATGGACAAAAAAATCTTGTAAACAAAAAAGGAAATGTCTCTTATAGCTAGAAGGAGTAACAATCCAGAAACAGTCAAACATTATGAAAGCTACTGCACTGTATTAAGAAAACTTATTCAAAAGTTCAGAAGTAAATTCATTATATCTGAGCATAGCACCTCTCATAATAAAATTGAAACCATCTGTGAAATTGTTAAAAGTAATCAGGACAACTGAGAGCACTGGATAGGAAGACTGTATTTCTGTCAAACTAAATCAAAAGTTTGCTAACAAAATGCTAGAAGTAGAAAATATTTTTAAGTTTTGTATGGAAAATAAGATCCAGCTATTCATTAGAAAATGAAAGACTGTATATGGAAGAGGCAATACCTATCCACTTTGATAAAATTAAAATACGATCCAAATCTGGAAAAAAATAAATTCACTCAAAAGTAAAAGCTGGCTTGGAGTTGATGGCATTTCCAACACAAAAAGCTTGTTCCCAACAGGTAATTAGAATTCTCAGCCACATTGTAGTAGCTCACTGAACATATCTTTTTCCAGGTAGACTGAAATATTTCACCCATTACAGGCAAAGACTTAAATATGCTGTTGTTAATCCTTTGCACAAAAAGTGGGATGGGACAGATGCTAGTAACTACCACCCAAGCTCATTTCTGACAGCTTTAACATTATTCAAGAATGGCTTCACACGTTTGTAAAAATGAAGTACTAACAAAATATCAGTTTAGTTTTCAGAAAGGCTTTTCAGCAGAAAATGCTATATGTACTTTCAGTGAGCAAATGCTCTGTGTAACTGAACATCACCCATTGGGATTTTTTGTGATTTGTCAATGGCTCTTGACTGTGTGAAACATGAAATTCTTCTAGATAAGTTTAAGTGTGGTGTGAGTGGAACAGTGCTCCAATGGTTTAGTTCATATGTAACTGGAAGAATGCAGAAGGTTGAAATTATGAGAACATATAGTCTGAAAAAATCTGCAGAGTCCTCTAACTGGGGACATATGAAGAATGGTATCTCATGGGGTTCAGTTTTTGACCACTTATTATTCTTAACAGATATTAATGACTTGCCACTTTATATTCATGAAGATGCAAAGCTGGTTCTTTTTGCTGATGGTACAAGTATACTAATCACACATAACAAACAAGAATTATCTGAGGAAGTTGTAAATACTGTCTTTCAGAAAATTATTAAGTGGCTCCCAGCAAATGCATTCTTACTAAATTAAAAAAACACATTATATATATAGCTCTACACAGTAAATGACATAACACCACTAATAAAGGTAGACTTTGAACAGAAATCTGTTGCTAAGGAGAATATTTAAAATTTCTGAGTGTATGCCTTGATGAGAAATTGAGTTGGTAGAAACATAATGATGATCTGTGTAAAGGTTTAGCTTCAGCCACTTATGCTATTATAGTACAGTGCTATTAGACCCAAACCTCTATGTCCAAAATAAAAGCTTCCCCCCACCTCCAAATTATTCTATACAGTCCACATATTGTTTGGTAAAAAGTACAGCATTTTAAGCGTTAGGTTCAGGGGGGGGTGGGGTGAAGTGGTAGAGAAGTTGGTAAATCAGTAGCTTTTATCAGTTTTTCTTAAATATTTAGAAAACTATGTGGTTTAACTTGAAAAGTGCCATACACACCAATAGTCTACATTAAATTGCGAAAAAAAGGTGCAGTACATAATCTTGCTACAGTGAACGTTTCCGGAGTTAAGGTGGGTGTAAAAGTATAAATTTTTCCTATTTTTTTGGATTTTTTGGAATAAATATGACGTCACTATTAAGGAAACTATTTCATACAGATAATTGTGTTTTGTAAAATCTAAATGCTATTTTAGTGACTGGTGGTATGTTAGTGATCAGGCTTGAAGGAACGAGAAGCTCACCACCTTCTCAAGGGGTGCTACTTTTTAAGGGAAAGAAAGCTTCCACAGACATTGACCATATAACCCTGTGGTATGGAGAAACCCATTTGAACTTTCTCTGGAAGATGCTGCATTAAGAATGAATATCTTTCCAGTATAAATGTGTTGAAATTAAGAAAAATTACCTGTGTAATAATTATCATTTATGACATATCATTTTTAAACATAATATTTTTAAAACTGCAGCGTTTGGAGGGTTCTCTTAAGAAAATAGGCATATTTGGCTGCATATAGCATCCAAGTTTTATTAAAATTTTTGAAGCTGATAAACTGAGTTTAATAGTGATAATGAATAAAAATGTAGAATATTAAATGCAAACATTAATAAGTGTACAGTATTTATCAGTACTCAGTCCTCTTCAATCGTAGCACCCTACTCATGTACATCTTCGTGTATGATGTTCGTGTCCCTGTTATCACATCCTAGGCCTGAGCAATTATTGCATATGCTTAAGCTGTTGAGTCCACTTTTTCATCACTCACAGTTCCACCCATCTTTGCAAGCGCATATTATAGGGGAAAGTAAACCCTGGGGGGCTGCAGGACGCACTGTTGTAATTGGTCTCAGGTGTTCGCCAATCATCTTCCACCCCCACTCGAGCAGATTCTTCTTCTCATTCAGCCACTGCTGCACCTCGTGATAGGTTCTAAATGAACACTGCCTTTAAGCTGATAAACTGGGAGAACTGCAGCCAACTTTAACAATGAATGTATGGGCTGTTTTGCAATTGCCTACGAGTAACAATGGTAGCCAAAACAATCTAGATATTCAGTGTTCTTGGCTCCAAACACTGCAAGAAGAAAATGCTTTCCAGAGTCAGCCACTGCATTTCAGTCAGCTTTAGCGTCATTAAAGACTAAAGTTTCGTACGAAGAGCGTTGTTGGCTTACAATTTCCTGTACGCTGTAGTTTTCCTCTTCTTGTAGATAGCTGATACACCTTTCAATCTCCAATGCCACGCTACATATCAGAAACAGTATACACTTTTACCTGCTGTTTCCCTTTCTTTGATACCACCATTTTCAATTTGTTCTCTGACCGTGAGTGGACAGCCAACAAGACCAGTAAGTCCGTTTCATCACCAATTACACAAGTTTCAACTCCTTTCTTGGCTTCATGAATCGCTATGAAAACTGTTAGTAAGTCAGCGTCACCCGATGCTTGATGCATTGTGCAACTGTCTCTTTGTAAATTCACTGTAAGGAGAGAAATAAGGCCCATTTTATTCACAGCGTTAGCTAGTATTTCACTTTTACTGATATTTACGTGGACTGTGTCTTCTACTTTCACTTAAATAATAGTGGTAGAACGTGATCTACATAAGTGTTCTTCATCTTTTGTGTTTCCTTCCTCATATCCATCAAAAACAACAGTTGATGTCCGACAATGAGTAATTATCTATCTGAGCATTGCTTCAAATCTCTCTGAAAATAGCTGTGCGTCCCGAGACAACCCGATGAAGGAGATCTCCATCAATGATGTATGTAGAGCACTTTCTCTGAATCTGCGGTGATAGGTGATTCGTTTGAATCTGGAAACAACAAATTCACCATTTAAGATTTGCTTCCCTTCCCCATCAAGTTAGGTTCGTTGAAGAAGGATGGAGAATAATCACATAATTAAAATTGAAATATTTGTTCCAGTTACTCATCAATCCTTACTGTGCACACCATCTGATGTAATAGTGTGTTAGGGTTCACACATACAGCGTTGTTGTTAATTGTCACAGACTCGGCTATAGAGGCTAGAGACTTAACAGCTAACTTTCTTTTCAAGTGTATCGCACTGAATGCTTTGTTCCCAATTTCTTTCAAGGCTAGTGTTGCAACATCAAATGCTTTATCCCGGTTCACGTTTTCATATGCTAACGAAGAGAGTTCAGGTGTTTTAGCAAACGGATTGTGTTCCTCAAGCCAAGAAATAAAAGTCTTGAAAGCCTTGCAATTGTTTTTGTGCCCTGTCTCTCGTAGATCTTCATGCTGCTCTTAAGAGACGCCGCACACAACTGCAGTTTCATCCATTCCTCACACAGTCGAGAACAAGCTGGCATGGAGTTGATCCAACTTACAGTAGTTGTCGCTGTTATTTCTCTGCCTCCAGTCAATCCACCAATGTTACTCAAGGATCTCATCAAAAGCTGTTCAATGGGCAAGTCACTCCAGAGTCCAGACCAAAAATTTTCTGTATGTCGGATGGTGAAATAACCACAATTAAGGAACAAATCGTTTTCCGGACTCACTCAGTTCAGCAGTTCCAGCGAGTCTTGAAGATAAACATGTGCAGATTTAGCGTAGTTTAAGTGACCAGTCGCGTGGACAATGGGAAGCATTTGATGGACACAGTGAAGATGAAGGAGAAATACCCCACTCCCTCTCAGCTCTGATAAACATCCGAAAAAGCTCAACCATTTTCTATGAAGTCAGTCCACAGTTTTTGTGTTTGTCTTGATTCTTTTGAACGTTAAAGTTGGTTTTCCAAAATTTCTACAAAGCTCTTCACGGCAGATAACTGCCTAATCTCTTCAGAGGATGCGTTACCACATTACAAAGTTGAATAGACTAAATTAAACTCATCTTTATCTACGCTAATGAGAGCTTCACTATTTTTCGGAAATACAGTAATGAGTGTCTCTTCGTGTAGATAGAGGGCACGAATGACTCTGAAATAAGCTATCCCGTTCATCATTTGCTGTACACTTTTCTTAGCACACACAGTACTGTACAACTCCTCCAAACCACTTCCTGTCATGATGAATCCAATCGGTGACAAAGAGGACATTAACAAGTGAAACCTTCTAGTCGGATGAAGAGTAGCTTCAATAGTCTATCACCAGGTGCTGCTGCTACAGTTTCACTAGCTTTGGCTTACAAAGGCCGTTCTAAAGTTACCATTGTTATGCTTTTTCCATTGCTAGTTCCATTTGTGGCAGCTTGAAGGAGCCAATTTGATGACTGGAAGAGGGACTACAACGGAAATTTGGAACTCTTGCGTCGCATACAGCATTTCCATGCAGTCACTCCAACAAGGTTTACATTCTGTGTCTTCCAGCCAGGTACCACTCAACCAAAACAATGTACATGTTCGGTCATATTCATATGACAGTGGTTTCATTTTCAGGGAATCCGTTTTTGTAGCATCTATTTTGAAATAGCCAGATGTATTTGGGGCTCCGTAAGTTTGAAGATCATAGAGGCCACGTTTTTCAATAGTGTGAGCAGCAACATTCTTTTATTCTTTTACGGTACATTGTCCTCTATCTGAAGAGCGGTTTCAGCTGTTATACCAGCAGTTTCACCCATGATACGAAACGTGTTATGGCCATCCACAGTGTAGGTGTTGCGGTCTGCATTATCGAAACAAATTCCACGTATTCGTTCTCAATTCTAGTGCTCTCTTGGAAAGTGACCGATCGCTCATGTTTTAAAACTTCCTTGTACTGGTAAGGCGCACAAACACTCAAATAGCACAGGATGTCGATCAAGACCTTTGAACCAACTTTTATGTGCAATGAAATACCCGTTCCAAGTTGGACGAGAGACAGAAATGATTTTGGACGTGCAGCACTTATTATACTCTGACATACTGAAGATTTTTTTTCTGTCAGTAATTTGTTTCGTCTTTTGAATTTTCTCGGGTGTTTGTCTTTCAGAAGTAGGCTGTATGATTTCAGTTATCAAGACACTGAGCGCTTCAGGCACCAGTTCAGCTCCTGCTTTACAAATTTCTTCAAATTGTTGGTGAATGAGAATACCGATAGTGAAAAAGTTTTTGAATTTTATCTCACTTCGATTAATATCAGCTGCAGTTTAGATCACTCTCAGTTCCTCCTGAGCTTCGTAGTCAGAGTTCCGATTTCTACACTAATTGTCTGATAAAATATTAGCAGCTGCTCCAGAAAAACAAATCATACTTTTCTCCCTGGTAAAACTGTAAAATTCAAGCTATTACCATAGCGCTGGATAAGTTTTCTTTTCAAAGGTATGTCAGTATATGGCTCGAATTCTGGACTCTGTTGAAGGAACATATTTTGTGATTCTTCAAAAGCATACTGACATTCATCATTTTCCTTCAAATGATCACACAGCTTTTCAAAAGCGTCTTCTCTTTTGGGATCAACACTTGACCTACCTCTGGTTGATGCTGCTCCTTTTCTGGGCGGTTATGACCCTGGCTTTTCAAATGTCTGGTAACAATGCCATTGGGATCTCCAATCAGAACTGATGAGGCCTATGACCTGAGAGAGCCTCACACTTACCTACCACTTCTCCTCAGTTGTCGTGTCCGTTATTTGCTTCCCTTCGGATGCTTTCATTTAGTTCAAGTTTCTGTACTAAACTCCACTTTTACTGAGTTGGGTACCTGCATTTATATACACCTACATGCTTGCGACCACAATGAAAGCATAAGGGTTTGAAACCAAATGATTCACGGGGAATCTTTGCTGGAGGTTCCTTTCCTTGCTGAGGTGGCTTTGGAGGTAATATATGAGTCTGTCGACACTTAATATGTACTTGAAGCGCATAGTATTTGCAGGGACATGTCTTTAACACCATGAAGAAGTAACTGTAAAAAAAAAAAAAATTGTGTAGGGGAAACTTACGTAAACTGACACATTCCACATCTTTATGAATATCATATTCATGATCTTCAGAACAAGTGTAAGTGTAATATAATATAATATAATACAAATACCCAATAAAATCTCAGGATCCTTGGCACAAAATAGGGTAAAATGGGAAATTCGTGCCATCACAAATCTTCTTACTGGCATTTCATTCCAAGAAGTAACGACAAAAATCGTAGATAAGTTACTGTGAAACAGAGAAACGTCCATTAAAGACAGCAACGAGATGGTAGTGATGTTAAAATTAGTGATAGAGCAGAAACACTTTTGATTTTCCAAAAAAAAAAAAATAAATAAATAAATAAGCACAGACAGGAGGAGTTTCCACTGGATGCAGTATAGCTGACACAATAACAGATATATTCCTAAATGCGCTTGAAGAGAATTTCTCAGAAACAAAGAACACTTCGACTAAAAAATCATGTGTTATCATAGATATGCTGATGATACAATGATGGCAGTAGATGAAGAGAATTCAGACATCCAGATAGTACATAGGATACTAACTACGCTGCATCCCAATCTTAAATTTACAATAGACCTGGAACGTAATAGGGCAATATATTTTCCTCGACCTTCCCATAAAGAACGTTAACGACACACACAAATGTGAAGTTACCTAAAGCATATTACAGAGATAGTAGTATTATCGCACATTCATTTAACAAAGAATTCGCAAATACGCTTAATTTCACACTATGATAAACAGAATAATATACCTGTTATCATAACACAACTCTATCCAAAAAGAAATTAAAATTCTACTATAGGTGGCTTAGAAAAATGATTGGAATCCACAAATGTGCACTCAACTACATTGCAAACATACGCAATCAGTAAAAACTACTATACGAAAAGAAATTTGCAACAGAATCACCAGGCAAACATAATGGCACATAAGAATTAACCACATATCCAGGAGATATATCTAATAACATTAACCTGCTACTATAAAATATAAATGTAAAATTCGCTTAAGAAACACGACTTAATCTTACTTCAAAAATTGAACCGGATTAAACGAAATTACCTATTTATTCGAACCGAGACATGTACAAAATCCAATGCAAAGCTTGCAATAGATTCTGCGTAGGTCAGATGACTGAAACTTCAGTATTAGATACTCCGAACACAGTAAGTACACCGACAACAATCCTTCTGTTTCCTTCCACCACTTAAAATCTGAACAACACATCGCACATAATTTAGAAGATGCCATCCATATTCTACTCGTGGCATCCAAAGGATCAGTAATGGACATTTTGGAAAACATGGAAATCTGTTTCCACACCCACAACTACTCAATAATAATACTTAATGAGCCAATGAACGTAAGACACATAACAACATCCTAAACTTCATTGAAATTACCAATCAAGAAAACGTATGAAGTCACAAAATATTACGAAACAAGCACAGATTACACAAGACCGCCAACGATACCCCTAACAAAGATTACCGAAATTATAGCATGATAAAACTAATTTTATCCAAACAACCTCGCTGGTAAGTCTGTCAAATAAGCTGTCTCATAATTATTGCTCTACACAGATGGAAGACAATTTGAAAATTAAATAAGATAACAAATCATATCTAGCACAAGCAACCGTTATTATTCCAAGGTCACTAACGGAGTGTAATTAAAACGAAGAGTTAGCGACAGAATTGCGATAATGTATGGATGTCAAAACCAATTATGTACGAAAGAAATATTATAATAATGTTCTATAATTAATATTTACTTATAATATTAGGAATATTTTACCGAAATCATGTACCATTTATTTACAGAAAACCTGATGCTTTAACTGTGTTGTAACAGACATATTGTAACGAATGAAAGTATCTAACTTAGTGGCGTTTTCGAAACCGTAATTAAATGATGTCCTTAAAATACGTACGCAAGGCAAAGGGTCCAAGAGATTACATACTGAACTGTTTATACTTCTCGCTGATGTGAGCTTGACTTGCTGGGGCTAACGGTGGAGTGTGCAAACTGAATATCATACTTACACACGCTCAACACTGAAACGTTATACAAGCCTTAGCTACCATTAAACCTACAAATTCCTAGTTACAGAATTTGAAATTCTATCTGATCTCGGCACTACGGTAAATACAAACGGAAGCAATGTTCATTGATCATTAATGACACAAATTACGCATATTTCCTACATTACACATTAAACGTTCCGTATAGGGGCAGTTGTTTTACAATGGAACTGCGCGAGAGCACAGTCTACACATACAAAAGCAGTCTGTGTTTTTTCATTGTAATTACTGACACCTAACCAGGATTGTTGTTGGACGAAAGTGAATATAACCCTAAGTTTGAATTATGGTTTTCCTTAGTTTCGTATAACAAGTAAATGATTTGCAGTTTATTACATGAACGAAAAAGTGAAAATCAAATGCATTAAGTATGGCAAAGATGATTATTTCATTGAAGCTAAATGAATGTTATGTATCTCAAAATGATTCTGATAAACTCAAATGTGTAACGGAATACAGTTTGATGTGCACACAATTTTAGCGAATTATTCGTGAGTAATTGGTGCACAATGTGCTATTAACAACTGGACAGTACTTCAAACCAAATGGAAGATTGCTAGAGAACTATGAGTGGCTTTCCCAATGTGTACAGCTAGAAAATATAAGTTAGAAACGGGATCGATAATGCAGTGAGTGAAAAATCACCAAAGATGCAGCACAAGTTTCAGAACAGACCTCACAAACTGTGGGCTGGGCAGAGAAAAGGCAGTGCAAACGCTGAAAGCGACACTTACTCAAGACTCAGCCAAGTACGCCTGGCAACAACGGGAAGCGTCTCTCTCGATATGACGTCACTGCCACGCGTCTCCACACCGTCTCTCCGTCTTCTCTCCGTCTTCTCTACGTTACTCTATTCTCCTAAAAACCAACAGCTTTGAGGGGAGAGTTAACAACTTTCACCACAGTGACGAACACGAATGTCCCTAAGTACATGAAAATGCAGGTACCATCGCTTACTGTACATTCATTAGCTAACAAATGTCGGCACGCTACGTTTGTTTTGTTACCAGCCATTGGCTCAGTTATTTGTGTCACAAAGCGATCGATATGAATGGCTGACAACATCTGGGATTACGAAACTGTAGACGGTATTATTGTGGTTTCGCATGTTTACATCAGCCTACAGGATGTACAGATTCGTCACGCCAGCAATACTCTGGGGACTTATGGCTCGTTACGCTCTAATTTCAAAGGGCCATGCTGATGCGTGGACATTGGAACCAGGCAAACTTTTAGCCAAGCGATTCTGCAAACCCACAGCCTGACAGGAGGTTGTAAGCCGTCCCGTATTGAAAGCACATCTACTCACCTGCCTCAGAAAATAGAAACTGAAGAATGTTACAGCAGAAGTCACTAATGAATTTCACCCGACCATAGTTAAGAAAATCCAGCTATGAATTTTTTTACTATCTGACAGCAATATTTTACTATACTGTCAACTTACTCAAATGCATGACATAGAAATACTGCAAATTTTCATAGCTGGAACACCCGTTAAAGAAAATAAATAATAATTAAATAAGGTTACGTGTGTGTTAAATTATGAATAGGATACACTACAAACATTTATAGTTCAATCAACTGTCTGTTTTGAAGGGAATTCGTAAATCAGTTTTGAGTGCGATTTATATAATGGCCTCTATTTCACTTATATACGTGCGTTGATAGATTATCTTGGGAAAATCTGCTCTCTTAAACAGCTAAATACACCGCTGGTCAGTCAAATTGCAACATGATTAAAATCGCAAATAACAGCATTTTAATCATTGTAAGTATATTGTGTAAAAGGAGTAACAGATTACGATATGTTCCATTAAGTTTCGGGTGTGCAGCCGCAATAAATCTCCTTCTTCTTCTAATATTTCGGCTGTATAACGTTCAGCCATCTTCAGAGTGAGCCGCAAGACTGCCGCTCCAGTTCTCGCTTCGTCCCTTTATACTCGTGTACCGCGCGACTGCGCATGCGGCCACAGATGAAAAGGCTCCAGAGACGTTGGTCGGCGGCAGAGACGTGCATAATGCGCGAGTTGTATCTATGACTCCGCAGTTGATCTGTGTTGGAATATCGATATATCATTGTGAGCTGCACTGTGACGACGTCTTTGTGAGTTTATTACAGCAAGTGCCGGATTCCATGATTTATGAAGATTGAAACCACTATCAATATTAATTAAATTCGTCGTCAAGCGAATTTCAATCGCCTCCTTCACTATCGAGTCCCTAAACGATGATGTAGTTGCCAAAATTTCGACGTTGTCATACAACATACTGTGACCATTATCAATACAGTGCTCTGCCACTGCCGACTTATTAGGTTGTAAAAGTCGTGTGTACCTCCGGTGTTCTGTACATCTTTCTTGGACAGTACGAGTTGTTTGTCCGATCTAAGAAAGGCCACATTCACATGGAATTTTATAAACTCCAGATTTTCGGAGCAGCGAATCATCTTTCACGGATCCCACGAGTGCAGCTGTCTTAGGTGGAGGACGAAAAATCACTTTTACTTTGTGTCTGCCAAGGATGCGTCCTAATTTTGATGAGAGGCTACCCACATATGGCAGGAAGGCCATCGATTTAAAGGTTTCTTCATCTTCTTCTGCTTTCTTTGTGGCCTCTTTCGGTTTCATTTTTAGTTTCCTCTGTATTTGTTGTGGAGAGTACCCATTGTCTTCAAACACTCTTTGTAAGTGGGAAAGTTCAACTTGCAGACTGCTTTCGTCAGAAAGCCTTGTCTCCGCAGTATCCTTTCTTTCAGGAGTTCTAGTTCTGCAAGGTTCGCAGCAGAACTTCTGTAGAGTTTGGAAGGTAGAAGACGAGATACTGGCAGAATTAAAGCTGGGAGGACCGGGCCTGAGTCGTGCTTCGGTAGCTCAGATGGTAGAGCACTTGCCCGCGAAAGGCAAAGGTCCCGAGTTCGAGTCTCGGTCGGGCACACAGTTTTAATCTGCCAGGAAGTTTCATTCTTGCCTCTCATTGAAAGAAATATGTCCGTTGCCAGGGACGCTATGTTGAGGAATAAACATGTAGACATGAAGAATAACCACGTAGAAAGTCAGTAACGTCTCTATAATTTAAAACACTTTAAGAGTTTCCACATAAAAAATTCGGAGGCATTACTTTACAGCACCGTCTCGAACAACTAAAAGAAGACAGATTGCACGCATTCGTATCTGCTGTAAATACTACTAGATGCCATGGCGTCTGCGTGCTCATCAACTATGAGCATCCAGAGGGCAAGACCAGTATCACTAGGCACTCACTGTGTTATTTATGAAAGTGAAATGTACTTTCTGACATTGGTTTTCAGCTCCGCTGGTCTCAAAGATAGCAACACGTCCTGTGAAAAACGTCAGCAGGATGTGGCATTCTCGACTTTTCCAAGATGATATCACACTTCAAGATGGTTCTAATGGGCCTTTCCCGCTATCCGTGACCCTAAAAACCGCAGATGAAATCCAGTCGCTATGCAGTCGGCAGTGCAAAGATAAAGAAATGTGCTAGAGGTGTCACTGGAGATATGATACAAGAAGTGAAGGCGTCCGAGGCTGACACTGAAGACAATGGGCTCGTCCTGAGAGTGCAGTGTCCATCCTCTTACGTCGTTCCACCCCGTCAGAGGATACCCAGATGTTCTTGTTCTGTGTGATCAGTGTTACGTGAGACCAAAAACAACTACAGCAGATAGGAATGCGCAAGGAAGTATTTACTTGTTTTCAGTAATTGTCGACCATATTATGTTAATGGCTGTGAGACAGGGACTCAACATTTTGTCACTGTGCAATACGTAACTACTGTATCAAGACAATCTCGGTTTTAGAATTCCGTATCGAAATAGGTAAAAACTGAACTTTATAGTCGCTTTGTTGTACATCTGTCTATTTCTGGTTTGAGACCCCTTTTTCTCATAAGTGTTCAGAGGTATCAAGTTCAAATTTGCGACAAACATAAGGTCTACAGTTCATTAATATTGGAAAAAAATTAAACTTCTAAGTCAGTGCAGTGCATGTTATGTAAGTTGCTACTCGCGAACTCACTCATCAAAACTCTTATGTGAACTACCTTCTACGCAAAATTAAATTTTACAGAACCTTAAGAACGAGAGTGTTACTCGCACTTGTTGACTTTTTTCCTCTCAATGATGTTTCATCTACATCTACATGATTACTGTGCAATTCACATTTAAGTTCTTGGCAGAGGGTTCATCGAACAACCATCATACTATCTCTGTACCATTTCACTCCAGAACAGCGTTCGGGAAAAACGAACACCTAAACCTTTCTGTTCGAGCTCTGATTTCTCTTATTTTATTTTGATGATCGTTCCTACATGTGTAGGTTGGGCTCAACAAAATATTTTCGCATTCGGAAGGGAAAGTTGGTGACTGAAATTTCGTAAATAGATCTCGCCGCGACGAAAAACGTCTTTCCTTTAATGAGTTCCATCTCAACTCGCGTATCATATCTGCCACACTCTCTCCCCTAATACGTGATAATACAAAACGAGCTACCCTTTGTTGCACTCGTTCGATGTCCTCCATCAATCCCACCTGGTAAGGATCCCACACCGCGCAGCTATATGCTAACAGAAGACGAACGAGTATAGTGTAAGCTGTCTCTTTAGTGGACATGTTGCACCTTCTAAGTGTCCTGCCAATGAAACGCAACCTTTGGCTCGCCTTCCCAACAATATTGTCTATGTGGTCTTTCCAACTGAAGTTGTTCGTAATTTTAACACCCAGGTACTTAGTTGAATTGACAGCCTTGAGAATTGTACTATTTATCGAATAATCGAATTCCAACGGATTTCTTTTGGAACTCATGTGGATCAGCTCACACTTTTCGTTGTTTAGCGTCAACTGCCACCTGCCACACCATACAGCAATCTTTTCTAAATCGGTTAACTGATACTGGTCTTCGTATGACCTTATTAGACGGTAAATTACAGCATCATCTGCGAACAACCTAAGAGAACTGCTCAGATTGTCACCCAGGTCATTTATATAGATTAGGAAGAGCTGAGGTCCCAGGACGCTTCCCTGGGGAACACCCGATATCACTTCAGTTTTACTCGATGATTTTCCGTCTATTACTACGAACTGCGACCTTCCTGACAGGAAATCACGAATCCAATGGCTGAGACGATACCCCATAGGCCCGCAGCTTGATTAGAAGTCGCTTGTGAGGAACGGTGTCAAAAGCTTTCCGGAAATCTAGAAACACGGAATCAACTTGAGATCCCCTGTCGATAGCGGCCGTTACTTCGTGCGAATAAAGAGCTAGCTGCGTGGCACAAGAACGATGTTTCCTGAAACCATGCTGATTAGGTATCAATATATGGTTCCCTTCGAGGTGATTCATAATGTTTGAATACAGTATATGCTCCAAAGCCCTACTGCAAACCGACGTCAATGATATAGGTCTGTAGTCCGATGGATTACTCCTACTACCCTTCTTAAACACTGGTGCGACTTGCGCAATTTTCCAATCTGTAGGTACAGATCTATCGGTGAGCGAGCGGTTGTATATGATTGCTAAATAGGGAGCTATTGTATCAGCGTAATCTGAAAGGAACCTAATCGGTATACAATCTGGGCCTGAAGACTTGGCCGTATCAAGCGATTTGAGTTGCTTCGCAACCCCTAAGGTATCTCCTTCTGAGAAACTCAGGCTAGCAGCTGTTCGTGTTTCAGATTCTGGAATATTCCATTCGTCTTCCCTGGTGAAGGAATTTCGGAAAACTGCGTTCAATAACTCCGCTTTAGCGGCACAGTCGTCGGTAACAGTACCATCGGCACTGCGCAGCGAAGGTATTGGCTGCGTCTTGCCACTTGTGTACTTAACATACGACCAGAATTTCTTCGGATTTTCTACCAAATTTCGAGACAATGTTTCGTGGTGGAACCTATTAAAGGCATCTCGCATTGAAGTCCGTGCCAAATTTCGAGTGTCTGTAAATTTTAGCCAATCTTCGGGATTTCGCGTTCTTCTGAACTTCGCATGTTTTTTCCATTGCCTCTGCAACAGCGTTCGGACATGTTTTGTGTACCATGGGGGATCAGTTCCATCTCTTACCAATTTATGAGGTATGAATCTCTCAATTGCTGGTGCTACTATATCTTTGAATTAGAGCCACACCTCGTCTACATTTGCATAGTCAATTTGGAAGGAATGGAGATTGCCTCTTAGGAAGGCTTCTAGTGACACTTTATCCGCGTTTTGAAATAAAATTATTTTGCGTTTGTTTCTGGTGGATTTGGAAGAAACGGTATTGAGGCTAGCTACAACAACCTTATGATCACTAATCCCTGTATCATTCATGATGCTGTCTATTAGCTCAGGATTTTTGGTGGCTATGAGATCAAGTGTGTTTTCGGAACCATTTACAATTCGCGTGGGTTCGTGGACTAACTGCTCGAAATAATTTTCCGAGAAAGCATTTAGGACAACCTCGGAAGATGTTTTCTGCCTACCACCGGTTCTGAACAAGTATTTTTGCCAACATATCGAGGGGAGGTTGAAATCCCCACCAACTGTAACCTTATGAGTGGGGTATTTATTTGTTACAAGACTCAAATTTTCTCTGAACTGTTCAGCAACTATACCATCGGAGCTGGGGGTCGGTAGAAGGAGCCAATTATTAACTTAGTTCGGCTGTTAAGTATAACCTCCACCCATACCAATTCGCACGGAGTATCTACTTCGACTTAACTACAAGATAAACCACTACTGACAGACACAAACACTACACTACCAATTCTACCTAATCTATCTTTCCTGAACACCGTCTGAGACTTCGTAAAAATTTCTGCAGAACTTATTTCAGGATTTAGCCAGCTTTCTGTACCTATAACGATTTCGGCTTCTGTGCTTTCTATTAGCGCTTGAAGCTCAGGGACTTTCCCATCACAACTAGAACAATTTACAACTACAATTCCGACTGTTCCTTGATCCAAGCACGTCCTGTATTTGCCATGCATCCTTTGAGATTGCAGCCCACCCCGTACTTTCCCGAGGACTTCTAACCTAAAAAATCACCCAGTCCACGCCACACAACCTCCGCTACCCGTGTAGCCGCCAGCTGAGTGTAGTGAGCTTTTGACCTATTCAGCGGAACCCGAAACCCCACCACCCTATGGCGCAAGCCAAGGAATCTGCAGCCAACACGGTTGCAAAATCGTCTGAGCCTCTGATTCAGACCCTCCACCCGGCTCTGTACCAAAGGTCCACAGTCGGTTCTGTCAACGATGCTGTAGATGGTGAGCTCTACCTTCACCTCGTAAGCAAGACCGGCAGCCTTCACCAAATGTAATACTCCATACGGATGCTTATCTAACTGTCGCTTTGAAATGTGTGCATTTCGTATATCCTTCTTAACAAAGGTACAATTTATAACTTTGTCATATTGTGTTTTCCTTGATTTAGTTACTGGCTGCCAATCTCGGTGTTTGTAATTTATTATGTTGCTCAAAGCTATATGGATAAATTGTTTCTTGAAATATTTCGATTTTATTTCTACATGTGTCTTTACTTACTGAATTCGTGCTTTGAGTAACTATCGTGCTTAGAGACCAACTGGTATTAAGGATGTTAATACCGAGTGTTAGGATCAGTAGTCTTGTCTCTCCCGTACTTAGTACGACATTAATACATTCCGCCATAAATGTGGGGTGATATTATTTAAACTATCACTGTATATGAGATACTATGATTTTCACTCATTTATTAATCATATTCCTTCCTCACTTTACTTAAAAATTGATCGTATTACATTTTAACGAAATTAGCAGTCTCTGGGGTATTACAAACTGCATAGACAGCACTTCTGTCTAACTTTTTTACTCCTTTTATATTAAGCTAACTTTTAACGTCTTTACTTATCATTACTTTTACTAATCACTGGGTGATGTGTTTAAACAATGTATGGATTTTTTATTTGTCTCGTTGTTTTGCATTTTCTTATGTCTTGTGTGAGTGATGACATTTTATAATGACGTGTACTTAGTTATAGGAGTAAATATTTGTTTTCTTGTGTATTTCATATACAGTAGTTAAAAATTCAGTTCACTCATACTTCGTAGGTTTCTTGTGAGTTTTATTTGTTGTTTTATGAGCGAAATGAAGAGCTAAGGCCCACTTCATCTTAGTTGACAAAAATACATATATACATGTAAAACTGTTTGGGTCTGCCCCTGCATTCGAACGAGTCATAGCTCATTTATACTCCCACTTTCTAGTGCAATGAAACAGGTCATCTCTATCCATTTAATTAACGTCAAATAGATAATACGCCCAAACGTACTTATAGTGAATAATTCACCTCACTCACCAAACACTCCTAGGCACAAAAAGCCTCTTGGCAAGTTATGAGCTAGCCTCATCGCTTATTTCATCTATGGAAGATCAACTGCTTCCCCATTCATTCCTATAAATGACCTTGAGTGAATATATGTGCAGCGAGTGGGTTTCAAATATTCCTCTGGAATAACGGTGGGTTAGCATTACCAACTTAAGTTTGTAGAAGGAATTCATGGAGAGCGGATTCTATCACTACCATTAAATGTCGGTGCAGAGGTGAATACTAGGCCAATACTAATTGGAGGCACAGTTGGCAATTCGTTTCCTAAGGGTCACTGATCCCCCATCATGTAACAGAGAGAGTGACCACTCAAGTTCGAGCTTCTCCCATAACTTTTCTTCGTAGAACCTGTAAATATAAGTCGCTCCTGTGAGTAATCCTGTTAGTATAAATAAAATGTATTGGAATTGCATAGTTCTAATTGTGATTGAGTTTAATTCCTTTCATTTCAGTTTCAGTAAACAAATAATAATCAGCGAACCCTTTTTTTCCATTTTTTGTACTTCTGTGTGCTTCACTCTGTTCCTTACAAGCAGCCACCACCCATGCGTTCTTCACTGGAGTGGTAGTTTGCCATCATCTGCATTATTGCTAGCTTTATTATATTTTCTTTAATAACCTACATGCTAAATCAAGTTTTGAATTTATGATATTGTAACTACTGTATCCAATGGTGTAACCATTGTCCATTATCCCACCAAGTGTTGGCCAAGTTGAACTGAGCTTGCCACAAACGGTTAGATATCGAATACTAGTGCCTTCAACAATTATTCCTTCCCTTAAACTTTCCCAAAAGTATCAACGAGCTGTGTTTTGAAAAACTCGAAGTGTTATCAGTACTTATAATCATGGAGCTTGATCCATGCCGCGTTTTGTAAATTCTATCACTATCATTAAATGTTATGACATGCATTGTAGAACGTGAAATGATGAGTTTAATGAATACTCCCATGTGCGAGGAAATGTGGAGAATTGTTACACACTCCCTAATTTTGGATTTGGACGTGATCATTGTGGCCACATGCCCTTGATCTAAGGTGGGCCCCTGGCGCCTCTGTTTGATTATATCAGTGGTGGTAGATTGTACTGTATACGTTGCCTGATGTTTTCTCCGAGCATGGGCTTGTGAATTACGTATTCTCATCATACCTGCTGTGTTGTCTCTGCCACCGTGAGCACGAAAGTGGTTAAACCTATAACAGTACATGTTTTGACAATATCTCATTCCTAATGAGTATTAAAAGACCATTTATTTGTTGATATATCACAAAACCCAAATTAATAAAAAATGATATAATTCCATTGCCTTAGAAATGTTCGGTGTAGTACAAAAATGTTTTGGAATGCACGAGAAGGGGAACTCATTGTTGTATCTGTATCTATTCTCATTTGTGATCAATGAATCTTGTTTCCCCTGAGGTGTACGTATTTTAAATTGTATATTTCACATTCCTTCCAGCTGTTATATGAGCTCACTAAATAAGTAGTGTAAACGAGATCCATGTGTGCACACTGAGAAGGATTAAGATAAAATTTAACGAATAGTTAAATTTAACACATCATCCGTGATGTCACCTTTGCCCTGCGTGGTTTCCAAACAAGCAAATGATTTATCTAAATGTCTTCGTTATTGTGCCTAAACAATAACATGAATTCTATTGACAGAGAAAGCACGAAGGATAACGAATGTGATCTAGGTGGAAGAGCGTGAATTCTACCACAGCGGATTTCTGGAACCATGATTTAGATTAAATATCTGCTTCCTTAGCTAGATCAACCCACACGATCAATACAAGCCAATAGAATTAAACTATGTCGTAACTAATCTCACCATTAATATACGAGGGCTATCCACAATGTACATTACGTTTTAGAATTAAAAATAAATAAAGTATTGGAAAAATTTTTGTTATATACAGATAAAAGCCACACTTAAATACTACTTTTCTACATAGTTGCCATTTAAATTAAGCCACTTATTGTAGCGATGGACGAGCTTGGAAATTCCTTCGTCGTAAAATTCGGCCACCTGCGTCTTCAACCACGTGGTTACCTCTTCTTGAAGCTGTGGGTCGTCATCAAAACGCTGCATAGCCAACCACTTCTTCATTGCTGGGAGTAAGTGGAAGTCACTCGGTGCCAGGTCGGGACTGTACGGCGGATGAGAAAACAACTCCCACTTAAAAGATTCGAGTGGCATTTGCCGTGTGGGCCCGGGCGTTTTCGTGAATCAGCAAGATCTTTGAGCCCAACTTTCCCCTGCGCTTGTTTTGTATTGCTCTTCTGAGGTTGTGCAGAGTTTGGCAATACCTTTGAGAGTTTATTGTAGTGCCTCTTTCAAGGAAATCCACAATAATCACACCTTTTCTGTCCTAAAAGACAGTCGCCATCACCTTCCTTGCCGACGTTGTCTGCATGCATTTCTTGGGTTTTTGGAGGGAATTTGTGTGACCCCACTGCATTGACTGCAATTTTGTCTCGCAGTTCACATGCTTAATCCATGTTTCGTCACCAGTAACGATGCGATCGAATAATGAGTCGCCATCTTTCTCGTAAGCGACCAAAAACGTTAACGCTGCAGCCATTCGCTGATTTTTGTGAATCTCTGTCAAGATTTTAGTATCCATTTTGCACAAAACTTGTGGTAACCAAGCTTTTCGGTAATGATTTCGTGCAACAAACTTCGTGAAATTTGTGGAAAACTCATAGAGACCTCCGTTATTGCAAAATTACGGTTTTCACGGACCGCGGCATCGACTTTTTCGACAAGTTTGGCAGTCACTATGCTGGGTCTTCCACTTCGCTCTTCGTCGTGAACGTTAGTTCGGCCATTTTTAAATTTAATGACCCATTGACGCACTCCACCTTCAGTGATTATGTTGTCCCCATACACTTCACAAAGCTGCCAATAGATTTCTATCGGTGTACAGTTTTTGCAGTCAGAAACCTTATTACAGCACGCACTTCACACTTCGCGGCTTTTTCAATTAACGCTGACATTTCAAAGTGTCACAGTAACTCAACGGAATACAGCACGAACCTCTCACTAGCACGGCAGGATGCCGACTGAGCGGCGGAATGCCATGACACCAAGATGGCCGAGCTAGCCACGCCCCTAACGGACACAAACTAAATCGTAATGTACTTTGTGGATAGCCCTCGTATTTACACCACGATTTTAATCCCACCCGTGAACCTTCTTTCTACGTCCGTATTTACTTCTTTGATGACACATTGAACAAGAGGGGCGAAAGATTACGTCCCCGTCTTTGAGCACTTCGTTCTTCCTCTTCTCATCTTATTGTTGTCTCTTGATTCTTGTACGTACGACATACTACATTTCTTTCCCTAGAGTTTACTGCTTTTTTTCTCAGAATTTCCAATTTATTGCACCATTTGACATTGTCGAACGTGTTTTCTAGATCGACAGGTCCTATCACCGTGTCTTCATTGTTTTTGTGCCTCGTTTCCATCATCACGTCCAACGCCAAAACTGCACGTCGCACGCCTTTACCTTTTCTAAAGCCGAACTGATCTTCACGTAAATGATCGTCAATTTTCTTTTCCGGTTTTCTGTGTATTATTCTTGTCAAAAGTTTGAATGCATGACCTGTCATGGTGGTTGTGTGATAATTATCGCACTTATCTGCCCTTACTATCTTCGGAGCTGTCTGGATGACATTTTTTCGAAAGTCTGACGATACTATAACGGCTCCATGTGTTCCCCCCGCGTCAGCAGGTCCCTTTAGGCTGGCAAATAGCCGCTGTGCAGACTCTCTGAGTCCTTCCGGCCACCGTGTGTGGAGCCCGGACGAGGGGAGATGGTTAGGCATTCCCTACTGAGACTCTTGTGAGTACGGACGCTCTGGGTGATGGCTCCTAGAGTCATCTTAGTTAGGATACATAGGTTGGATAAAATTGCTTTTTTTTATTTTGCATTGCTTATGATGGGACAGCATTCCATATAATTGTACTATTAAGTGAAGTGAGTGATTAATAAGTATTATCGTGAATTTTAGGAAATAAATGTTGTATTTCTATAAAATTCTTAACTTGGTTTCTAACAGCAATGCCATATTTCTGTTACCATTCCAATTCAGTTATTCAACTTAAAGTTAACCAATAAGGAGAAGTTTTGTATAGTGATGATTGCTCATGCAAACAGTCGTAGGTGTCTTTCACAAAAGGCGCAGGTGCCATTTTCAAATTGAGGATGCCCGCCAAGGCTTTGCGGAAAGCAAGTATATGCACAATGGTGGCCCTTTAGGCCAGTTTCTAGTTCAAATTAGGAACCCTTTTGTGATGCTGTGAGATTGCTAGGATGTACTAATAAGTGATTAAATTTCTACAGGTGTCACGATTCCAATTTGTAAGTAATCAGCGTTGCAGATACAGCGTTGCATATACCGCGTTGCTTTGTGATTTTATTTTTGTGATTCTCGAAACAATTCTCTTTGTGTGATATATTCATGTATTTTGGGGAATTTTAAATAACATTTCATGTGATAATAAATGTGTTAGGCTGCGTAGGATGACCGTGCTATGTTGTGTGTAATTATAGCTTGCACTAGGCTACGAAAAATAATTCGTCGTGATTCGCGTAGTCAAGGCAGGGAATTTGTTTTTCCGTGACGAAGCTCTATTAATGAGGTACTTTGTGTGAAATTGTGATCCCAGTATCCAAAATGGAGACACGTGGTCGCTCGAAGAGCGGTGCGATGATAAATAGATCAGGCGCAGAGGAGGTTACCATTAACCAGGTAGCCGCTGAGAGAGAGGAGACAGGCGTGGGTGAGACAAGCAACGGGATTATCCCCGATTTCAGTTGCGCTGCGGCATTGCTGAACTTAGAAAATGTGCAGGCTATCTCCCCGACCGGTAGCGGGACTTTGGACACAAGCGCGAGCCAAGATGTGGGTGGCTGAATTGGTCTTTATGATGAAAGAAAGTACGGCGAAACAGGAAGAAAATAATACGAAATTAAACTCACAACTCTAGGACTTTATGCCTGAAGTAGATACGGAATTAAACTCAAAATTTGATGGCGTCATGACCAGAGTAAATGCGAGATTTGAAGAGTATAAGGCGCTACTTGAATAGGTTCGAAAGGACGTTGTAAACGAGGTCAATGAAAAATATGAAGTAGTAGGTAGTAGATTAAGAGCTGTCGAGAAAGAACAGAAATGAGAAAAATTAGGAAAGGGAGTCCAAACATTAACGGAAAGGTGTAATAGTGAAAAGAAAAAGGTGTCAAACGTATAAAAGCTGTCGAAGCAACTAAAGAAAAGGTAGATGCAAACACTAGGGCAATCGTGGAACTTGAGGGAAACGCAGAAGCGGTATAAGTACAAAATACGGAGGAAATAAAGAAGGTGAAAAAAGAGTTAGAAAAACTCGCGGAAAAGATGGCAGATATTACAATTTCGGAGTGAAGCGAGAACACTTCGATGCTGAATGCAATACATAGTGAAAAAATTAAACTATTGAGGAGATTTCAGGGAGGCCACAGCGAGGCCAGCAGGCGACAACGCGATGCTACAAACGAAGTATGGAAATGCGTAGCCCTCGTGGAGAATCATCTCGCGTGCGGAACCGAAAAGGGAAACCATGTGCGCCAAGGCGCACAAGACAGTAGCGAGCCCTGTGATGCAGGACATGAGGAGGACTACGAAGAAACTAGCGAGGTTAGGGATATAGGGAAATGTCGGGAAGGACACAGAAACCCGTGCGTAGGTTCGCACGGGAGGGAAGCGGAAGGGTTTGACTACAAACACTTTCTCTCTATGCTAAAATTCGAAGTCTTGCGCAACTCGGTGAACGGGATACACCCACGAGCTTGGCTTGGACAGTTCCAGTTCTGTCTACCGCCCAATTGGCCGGATGAATATAAAATAGAATTTATGAGTGGACATCTCGAGACCGAACCCGCGGTGCGAATGACAGCTTCAGCGCGCACGTGGGCGACGGTACGCGGGTTTCAGCGCGAGTTTCTCTCGGGCTATTGGTCCTAGGCGGCGCAAGACCGAGTAGAGCATAAGATAATGATGTTACCAAATTTAAACCAATCTGGTTTTCGGAATCCTGCGCAACTGTTAGAACACATCCTGCGTAACAGCCAGTTTCTGTACAACCATTACAGTCCGGGCGAGTTGATAAGGCTGTGTATAATGAAACTGCCAAATCTGCTGCGCGATATCGTACTAGACGGACGATGTAAGGACGATTTAGAATCGTTTAAACTACTGTTGCAGCAGTTAGAGTACGACATCGGTGAGTGGGAACAGGAAAAGGCACAGTTCACAGAAAGAGGCGATGTAGGACGAAACCGGAAAACGAGTCGTGGTCGCAGTAAAACGCGGCAGCGTACGGGCTCACGGGTAGGCGAGTAAGCAGACATTAATTACCAACCGTACAAAGGTTATTTTGGGGACAGAAACAAGTATGGCAGATAAACAAACAAATGGCGTCATAACCGCAACAGAGGAAAATACGATCACGGTATCCGGCCGAGCTCACCACGAAATAGCGGTGAAAAATACGGGCAGGCCCTGGCGAATAAGAATAGGGAAACTACTCCTGCTGACGTGGAAATCAGACTGGCTGATCCACGAAATAAACACCAGAAATGGTGGGAAAACAGTAGTTATGACCAGTGCAGATCGAGGGGGACGGTATTAGACCACACCCGATGACGGAAAGTTTCAAAGCACTCTACGTAGACCACGAAGATATTAGGGAAACGTTACTTCAGGAACAAATGGATAACAGGATTTCAGCCGTTAGTCCGGTGATTGCCATCTGAGTGAAACGGCGTATCACTGGACTGCGTAATCGACACGGGGAGTACGATCTCGATTGTTAGCGAGGCTGCATTCCGAAAATGCGGCGAGGCATGAGCTTGGCCGATGTTGCCGTTGCGGGGGACGAAGGTGAAAGGGGCAATATATGGTAAAAGTGTAGAAGCCAAGCGGCAGACTAGGATCATGTTAAAATGTCAGGGCAAGGAGTTCGAGGAAAACTTCTTCATTGTGCTCTTAATGAACACTGAAGTAATTTTAGGGGTAAACTTCATGAACGCTCACCAAGCAGCTGTAGACTTGGGTGGAGGTATCACGTCTCAAAACAGAGAGGGGAACCCCGTTAAATTGAAGTTCGGTAATTGGGTCATAAGGGACGAGTCTGAAGCCAGCTGTCTACAAATTCTCAGCTACCTGGAATTGCACCAGGAACCGCAGACCCTCGTAAACTGTATTAGCGTGTGAACTTGCCGATATCCACGCAAGGAAGGGACGGGGTTTTCAGAGAAATGATAGAAGAAAGCATGCACAGCGTTGGAGACACGCCAGAGGAGCCCATTTACGATTGCTAGAGGTTCTAAGTGTAGGTAGCCTGTTTATGTGTCTGTATGTTGGCCGGGCTATGTAGCGCTCTGCATTAATAACTCTGACAGCGCTGTGCGCTCTCTGTAAGAGACCCTGTGGCTGGTCGACTAGCAGCTGGAAGTTAACAGTCAGTGGTGATGGAAGTTGGAGGTGAACAGCCAGCAGTGATGGAAGTTGGGTGTGGTTAGTGAGCAGAGATGGAGGTTAGAGGTTAATAATTAACAGTGTTGGAGGTTTGCAGTATTAGCGCGAGCGGACTGTCTGAATGTACGAGGGCTATCCACAAAGTACATTACGTTTTGAAATTAAAAATAAATAAAGTGTTGGAAATTTTTTTATTATATACAGATGAAAGCCACACTTAAATACTACGTTTCTACATAGTTGCCATTTAAATTAAGGCACTTATCGTAGCGATGGACGAGCTTGGAAATTCCTTCGTCGTAAAATTCGGCCGCCTATGCCCTCAACCACGTAATGACTGTCTTTTGGGACAGAAAAGGTGTGATTTTTGTGGATTTCCTGGAAAGAGGCACTACAATAAACTCTCAAAGGTACTGCCCAACTCTGCACAACCTCAGAAGAGCAATACAAGGCGCAGGCGGCCGAATTTTACGACGGAGGAATTTCCAAGCTCGTCCATCGCTACGATAAGTGCCTTAATTTAAATGGCAGCTATGTAGAAAAGTAGTATTTAAGTGTGGCTTTCATCTGTATATAATAAAAAAAATTTCCAATACTTTATTTATTTTTAATTCCAAAACGTAATGTACTTTGTGGATAGACCTCGTATATCCGTCATTGAGATTTATTACTGATTATTATATAATTTTTGACCTGGTTGTCATATTCTTAGGGTAAATACATTTTTGGTCTGCAACAAATTCTCTTCTTTGCTAACCACATGCCTATCAGTAGTTAGAGCCTTCAGTAGTTAGAATCATTTATTTAGCTGGCAGTATTGGTTCTTGCGGCATTGCTGTAGTTCGTGTAATGAAGATTTTTGTGAGGTAAGTGACTTACGAAATGAATAGGTTAGTGTTAGGTTTCCTACTAATTCAGGGCCATTCTTTTGTATTAATTATTTGAATTCAGGTTATCATTTTTAGTCAGAGTGCGTTACGCTAGAATATTGTAGGTCAGTGTTGAAATGATAAAGAATAGCTAAGAGAAAGTAGGCTCACTATGTTAATTTCACTCACCATTTAAGAACATTGAGTAAGCATTCAGCAGTTTAAGTAAAATCACCTTCTCAGTTATTTCAGTCTAAGTAAGTAAAATCATTAGTAAGAAGTTTCTTAAGGAATCACGAAAGAATACTTTCGGACGCACTGGCTGCGATAAGAGGTTTTGAATACAAGTTCCAAGTACGGGAATACAAAAAGTTTTTTTCCAATCGAGCAGGACGTAGTGAGTTCCTACAACTCACCACTTTCAGTAGTACCGAAAAAGGATAAATCGGTGAGATTGGTGCTGGATTCTGGGCAAATCAAAACAATTATTAAAGCAGAAACAAACACACTGGAGAGCAGGGAAGAGTTATTGCAACGTTTCCATGGAGTGAAGGTATTAACCTCCATCGATCTGAGAGCCAGTTGCTGACAAATCGTGTTCCATCGAGAGTGTAGGCAGTATACCG
Organism: Schistocerca americana; assembly: GCF_021461395.2. Classification (NCBI taxonomy): domain Eukaryota; kingdom Metazoa; phylum Arthropoda; class Insecta; order Orthoptera; family Acrididae; genus Schistocerca; species Schistocerca americana. The sequence continues at coordinate 270,127,886 of NC_060125.1, read as the reverse complement.
CATTTTTGTGCTATGGGAACTGCTGCCAGTTGAAATGACTTCCGTTCCTACTGAATGTTTCGGTGGCAGCGTTCATACGAGGCCTGAACAGCGTTCTTCCTGAGGACCTACGTGACAGAATTATATTATACAGTGGAAATGAGCGTTTGGCGTCATTGGCCGGGAGGCCCCTTGCGGGGCAGGTCCGGCCGCCTTGGTGGAGGTCTTATTACATTCGACGCCACATTGGGAGACCTGCGGGCCGGATCGGGATTTAATGATGATGAGGACAACACAACATCCAATCCCTGAACGGAGAAAATCTCCGACCCAGCCGAGAATCGAACACGGGCCCGTAGAACGGCAATCCGTCACGCTGACCACTCAGCTACCAGGTGTACACACTATACATTGACGACATTATAATAGCAGAGAAATCCTGGGAAGAACACTCTGACGTGTTGAACCGTTTATTAGACGCTTTTGAACGAGCCGGTATAACGGTGAACCTTGAGAAATCGCAATGTGGGCCTAAGAGAATAAAGTTTCTAGATCACATAGTTTCGGTGGACGGGATACAACCCGACCCCGAGAGAATCAAAGCCATTGCTGAATTTCCAAGGCCAACAATGAAGAGGCAACTAAGAGGATTCTTACGCGTCGCAAATTTTTTCAAGAAATTTGTGAACTTATGCGTACTGGCCACACCACGTCTCTGCGCTCTGACAGGAAAGAATACGATTTGGTATTGGGATGCACAAGCACAGGGCGAATTGGAAAGGTTGAAGGAGGCATTAGTAAATGCACGTATTCTCGCATATCCAGCCTCGAGTCGCGATTTCTGTCTCATGACGGACAGACAGGTGAACGACATGAGGTTGTACGGTGCATTTAGCCGCCAGTTAAGTTCGAATACTAAAACTGTGTTTTTTTTTGTTTTTTTTTTTGGTGGGTCTTGTAATGCTTGATCAAATAAAAGGTTGTATGCTCGAGTGTAACTGACAGCCGCTTATTTTGGCCCCTTCCCACACCTTAAACTACCTGTTAAAACTACCAATTAAAATAATTAAATAAAATCAAAACTAATCTAATTTCATATGAAATTGTCTGAGCAACAGAACGCAGGGAACCTAATAAAGAATAATTTGAATTAGACGATCAACCAGCAATTATAACATTATAAACTGTTTCAAGGAGGTGACGCTAACAGTTCGTCGACCTGGAAGCCCATTTCTTCGCGAGCAGAGTGCTGTCGAGAGCAGAAAGAAGCTACTCGGTCACGTTACTCTAGTGCCTGGCAGTTGTCTGGGCGTTCAGTAAATTCAGATGCTTCTTTTACGGAAGGAACACGAAGGTATTTACCGACCATCGGGCACTACAATTTCTTATGTCTGCAAAGTTGGCACATTGCACGTTATCTCGCTGGGCTCTTTACCTACAAGAATACAACTTTACAATCGAGTATATACCAGGGCAAAAGAACCTGATTCCAGATGCTCTCTCTGGGGCACCGATAGGCCTAAGACACAGAGTAGACGGTCACCTGGGCAAAAACAATATCAGCATTTTGTACCTCAAAAGTGTCACCTTCGAAAACTTTGTGACAATGTCACTAAAGAATGTCGGCCGTGAACAAGACAAGGACTCCGTACTCAGAGAAGTGAAGGAAAAATGGAGGGACAGAAATCAAGCTGCCATTCGGCAATATTATAGGGTAGAAAACAGGAATCTTTTCCAGAAACAGAGCACAGATTATCCGCGATGGATAGTTGTAACACATGAGGAAATGATCAATAAACTAGTGTGGTACATCTACCTAAGGATGGACACTTCGGGGCACGAAAGAGCTTTCAGAAACTAGGCGAGGCGTACTATTTTAATAATATGCTGAAAAGAATACAGGGGGTGATCAGAGTGTGTAAGCCATGTCAAAGGACTAAGCCACACACCACATCTTTCATCGCTCCGATGTACCTGATAATTCCATACAGGTAGCAAGAAGTCAGTGCGGTGGACTTGTTCAGGCCAATAACTCGGACGAAGTCTGGCTACGCGTACGTTCTCTTAGCTCTGGAGCTAACATCATATTTTTTCTGCTTTACTCGGATGAGGAAAGCAACGGGGAAAACGGTGGCGGCGGCATTTGTAAACGATTTCGTGAGGGAGTTCGGGCCGGTCTTACGGGTAAACTCGGACAACGGGCCACATTCCGGTCTCAACATTCGCTGCAGGTGTTAAAGCGGACAAAAATGAAGACGATTTCATTGTTCCACCCATCGTCTAACCCCGGAGAACGCATCATGAAAGAGTTAGGGCGGCTGTGTAAGCTATACCGTTAGTGCAACCACAGTACGTGGGACGTGCATATAAAGGCATTCCAAGAAATTCTGAACGAGTTACCGAACACGTCAACGATGTTGCCACTGGTATTAGCATTGAAAAATAAGGAGCCTCCGAACCGAATCAAAAAAGTGTTACCATGGCCAAAGCAAAGACAACTGCTACACAAGCAGATCATAGACATAGCTTTGAAAAACTTCAAGTACGATCGACTTCTATATTGGACAAAAGGTGTGCGTTCGGTCACACAAGCTACCAAACAAGGGCAAGTGGACCTTACGTGTGTGCCGCATCCCTCAGCCCAACGCTATCGAAGTTCAGACCCTGCGGACAAAGAAATCGAGAGGGCTGCATCACGTGTCCAACGTGAAGCCCCTCATAGAATAGCAAACAGTGTCAATAAACAGTTTATGTAATATAGGTCAATAGCGTTACGTTGTATATTAAATATGACTCATAGATTTTGTGTCCTTAGCATGACGGTGTATAATGTCAACAAGGCAATGTAAGTCGTCTATGATAGAGTAAAAGGGTAAGAACAAGATTTACCAATGAGATTTAATTGTATAAGAAAAGATACTACATTTTGTGGAAAGAATTTCTGTTGCAGCAAATAAGTCTTCAACAGTCCGAAGAAGAATGAAGCAAGACGCCACATGAAGTGTGCCAAGGGCATGGAAAGGAAAAACAAAAGTAAGGAAGCCAGAGGAGTAAATCACCATATAAACTAAGGTTGTAGAATGTATGGTAGACATTGAAGAGTGTAATTGGGGTAATAGTAGTTCTGTGTTTGTATTTGTTATTGTAGCGTTGAGGTATTCTGTAATTATTTAATATACATGGTATAAATTATAGTACATGTTCTATGTATTACGTGTGAAAGTACGTTGAAATGAGTAGTCATGCATACAGAAAATGTGATGTCACCAGGGATGCTTTCTGCGTAGTTGGTCAAGATTGCCTGTGGGTGTTACATATATGTGTAAAAGAATGTGGAATTCGAGGCCTGAATGGCACGAGAGTATGAAGATATGAGTGGGTTCTTTTCATACACGATATTCTTGCTTCCTAAGTAGTGTTGATAGGATACATAAAGCATCGATAAACGACTCGTGGAATTAAAGTTCAATTTATTTCTTATTTACCATTAAGAAAAAATACTTTAAGTTTTGTAAAAAGAAATTCCTGTTATAAGGCTATTGAGCGAATGATTAAGTAATTAGTGATTGAGTATTTGCTTACGTAATAGTCGTCTGAATTACGAGCCATGGTAAATATAACTTGAAAGTTAACATCCAAAAGGCACAATATGAAGAATCATTGAGAAGAGGTAAATGTTAGAAAATTATTATGGTAGGTGGTACTGAGAACAGTGGTCCCCTGAGCACAGATTCCCATCAAGAAGCAGCTTGCAGCTAGAGAAAGTGGAGGCTGCAGGCGAAGGCTGTTAGTGGTTGATGATGGGGCGAGCGGGCCGCATCTGGAGTTCCCGGATTGACGAACGCTGTCAGCAGCAGCTGGAGGGGATAACGTAGGCCCTCGCCACCACTCAGCGTAATCGGCGGCCACTCCAGGCGGTCGAGAGCATCACGAGCAGCACAGAGGTGAGAGGTAGCGACACACCTGCCGAGCACACAAACTGACAAGCGACACCCCCCACCCCCCCCCCCAACACTGAGGGAGTTGCGCAGAAACATCAAATGTTCACCGGTAGTCCGTACAGACGACTTGTAAGGCGCCGCACTGCCAGATTTGCAGCCGTTGCCACACGCAAAATTGATGACTGCAGCACCCACAAGAGGCGAGCTTGGCTTACCCTAGGTCAGGCGTTGCGATGCGGCAGGATGGCTGAGAGAAGAAGGACAGGTGCACGCAAGGGGCGTGGCACCACCTGTGACGTGTCAGTAACACCACCACACCCACAATGTCTGCAGTACCGAATCAAGAGACATGTCAGACTCACCACTAGAGTCGGGCATGGTGAGACTGCAAGAGGGAGAAAGAAGGATGACACTACCGAGGGTGTGACGTCATGAGTAGTGACTGTCAGTGCAACGCTTGCTGATAAGGCCACACCGCTGTGAGATATCATCCAGGTGGGTCCAGGTACTCATGACACGGCAAGAGGCGATGACGCGATGACAGCTGGGGTGAGTTCATCCTGCCCCGGAGGTCGACATTCACCTGAAGCGGAAACGTCGTGGCTGTAAACACGAGGCAGGGCAGGTCCTGTTGACCTGTTGCCAAATAGTAAGGGAGAGGTCAAAGGCAAGGTGTAGATCTGCGTGACAGAGGGACAGTCTACAGTCCCTAAAACCTCCACAACAAGTCCCTCCCCCCTCCTCCCCCTCACACCTAGTACCCAACACGGATGTGTTACGAATGCCTCAAGCCCAATAGTGAAGTGTATAAAAGTGCTCGAAGGTGCCACATATTTAACAAAGGTAGAGCGAGTGTTTCTTTTACAGTGGAACTGATTTTATACACATATTATCTTTATGTAATTTTTCAGAAATGTACGTATGTTAATGACAGAGGCTGGTTACTTAAAATCTGTGATTTTTGCAGCGAAAAGGAAATTCTACTTCCAAACTGATATTTAGTTTCCTAACTAAAAAAATATAGACCAGTGTTAAAGAAAAGACTTTACCACATTAATCCGAAGTTCAGTAATGAAAGGTAAAAGCATTTTAACGACATTATATGAAAATCTCAGAAATTTCAATCATATTTGTTTGCCAATTTGAAAAAAAGGAAAATATGTATGAAGTGCTAAAATAGGCTTGGGAATGTTGTATTAACTGAGCTTCGTTAAGTTTATCATGTAATTTGCATAAAATTTTGAAGTTTAAAGATTTTTTATGTTTTTCTCTGTCTTGCAAATTATTTCAAAGGAGGACTCACGAAAAGATATTAAAGCAGGCACTGGCGGAAGTAAATCTGTGAGGACGGGGCGTGAGTCGTGCTTGGGTAGCTCAGATGGTAGAGCACTTGCCCGCGAAAGAAAATGTCCCGAATTCGATTGTCGGTCCGGCACACAGTTTTAGTCTACTAGGAAGTTTCATACCAGCGCAAACTCCGCTGCAGAGTGAGAATCTCATTCTGAAAACATCCCCCAGGCAGTGGCTGAGCCATGTCTCCGCAATATCCTATCTTCCAGGAGTGCTAGTTCTGCAAGGTTCGCAGGAGAGCTTCTGTGCAGTTTGGAAAGTAGGAGACGAGATACTGGTTGAAGTAAAGCTGTGAGGACAGGGCGTGAATCGTGCTTGAGTAGCTCAGATGATGGAGCACTTCCCCGCAAAAGGCAAAGGTCCTGAGTTCGAGTCTCTGTCAGGCGCACAGTTTTAATCTGCCAGGAAGTTTCATATCAGCACTCACTCCGCTGCAGAGTGAAAATCTCGTTCTACATACTGATCGTTTTTATTGAGAAACTAATATTATTTCTTCATTAAATCCAAGTGTTTGATATGGTGGACCAATAATTCATGAACCAAATTTTCCTGAAGATGTTACAATTTTTGACCCTATGCAAGATTTAGAAATTACTGTAACCAATGACAATGATAATTTGATTGACTTTAATGGTGATAATGTAATAGCTGTCGTAGAAATAACTAAATAATATTTTTCCTTAACAAATCATGAACAAAATTGAGAGTTGTCAGTTTTACTCATTTCCTGTAATTGAGAAAGGTAATAATAATTTAAATGTAGCAAAAAAGGATACAGAAATTAATACAAATATTGGTCATGGATGGTTACGTCTTAACCAGGCAAAATTATACATGATCTTCAATATTACTGGAGTTGATGGTACAGATTATCCAACATATGACGGAAAATCCAATAAAAAATTAATCGATAATTACGTGGCAATTTTTTTTAATTTTATAACTATGAAGAAAGGATTTTATATTTTACCGAGATATGAACATCCTTCTATTTCTTCATCAGTTCTGTAGAATTTGACTTCGTCTGTTACTGGTAAGTATGGAAGGTCATATTCTTAATAATGGAAAAATGAAGATGAAGGAAAGGGAAGTATTTTATACTCTGGGAATACTTGACGGATTTTTAAAGATTATAAGGAAACTGTTTTGGATGCTGATTTGATTATAATTTCTTTTGGAGTTCAAGTGCTGCAGATGTTATTGTACGATGATATGAATTCAACCAAGCTGGAATTGAAATAAAAGACACCCTTCCAAAAGAAGGTAAAATTGTTGTAGAATATGTGGAAACTCGTCTACCAATTGTTAGAGACGAACCGAATTCTCAACCCGGACGATGAGACAATATACTGAAAATCCGAATTTTCCAATATCTTTTTATGAATTTCGAACTGTAGATGTTGCAGGATTAAGTGGTAATAACATTTTTGAGTTACGTATTACAAATTTCTGTAATCCTACAGAATTTGATATGCCATATTACGTGTTTCTTACATTTCAGACAAGTCGTAAAATTCTTACTTGACTCTTCATTATTCGATCACTGTAAGTTACAGAATATATACCTGAAGGATGGAAGAAAAGGAATTTTCGCAGAGGAAACGTGGAATATTAATCCTCCAAATAGTTTTCTGAAAGCTTACGATGCATTTGTTGATTTTAAACGAGTTACACTACTTAAAGCAGATACTGATATTGTAAGGCGTATGCTTCGCCGGCGATGGGCGAGGCATGACAGAATCTCTGACCAGAGAGTAGTTTATTGTTAGTTGTCGCTTGTCGCGAGTCTGCGCTAGTCTGCGCGAGTCGACGGTAGTAGTCAGTCTGTGCTAGTCTTCAGTAGTAAGCTGTAGTATGCTGTGGTCGGCGCGTGCCCGCGCGTGTCGGCAGTCTGTTCTGGTCGGGACTCTGCAGGATGAGTATTGTTGTTGAAGGTAAAGAAGCAGCCTTGCGCATATTTAATAATGTAAGTTAATTGTCATTTAATTTGTTCCAAAAAAAAAATGCCCCAATAATAATTTTCACAATATAAAGTTACTTTTTTAAAGAAAAGCATTCATTTCAATTTAAAGAGTATTTCCAATGCATGATCATTTTTTATTCAGAATACAGGGCCGAATGTCAGCGCTGCTGTCCTTATAAAATTTACCAGATATTATTATTTCTGTTAGGAGGTTGCATTTCGTTCATGGTTCATTATTTAATTAATATTATTGTGTGGGTTTATGGTCAATTTCGATTTATCAATTTTTTTGCGGGGAGTTTGCACTTGGTTCCATTTCAAATTTTTTATTTAACATATTTTATCTGGGGAGGTTACACTTGGCGACATCCGGCCAGGATCGTATTTCTTCGTGAATCTTCTGAGAAGTAGTCATATATCTGCTCTGATTTATTTAAACGTTGTTTGCATCTGGCGCAACGCATTTACTAATTTGTCACTCTTTCTTTCACAGATCATCGGCAATTTGTTGCTCTTTCTTGTAATTGTGTTCGTTGCATTTTTGCATTGTCCTTGTTTCATTGGTGCTTAATTTTGATTTGTGAAAAATGCCGCGAAAAACTGTTAACAGCACATCGCGATGTGTAATGAGTGAAATAGCCGACTCGAATAATTTGACCGATAGTATTTGCGACACTCAGTGTAATGATGATAATCCCCTAATTGTAGACAATCAGTGCGTACCGACCACTAATACTGATTTTGATCCTAGTGATAAGCAAATAAATTCAATTATGTCGTCTGTTAATTTAACGACAATGGATGACGTGGGATGTTCTGTTACAATGGACGTAGCCTAGTTTGACACACCCGGTTTGCAAAATTTACGTAATGAACAGACAATTATTTCTAACGAAAATGAACAATGTACTCAAAGTACGACAGATTTATTTGATTCCGATTTAGTGACCAACAGTGCACTTTCGATTGGCAAACCTTTTCAAGAACCACAGGATATCTAAATGGATACACAAAACGTGACAATTGCAGGTACGCCATTAAACAGCACAAAGAATACAGTTGCTAATTTTGACATGGATCGAGTCATAGCATTAATGATACAACTTAACGAGAATCTCAGACAAGAATTTAATGAAAATTTCAAACAACTTAATGAAAATTCCAAACAACAGAATGAAAGACAAGACAACAATCACAAACAACTTAGTGAACAGAACAAACAACTTAATGAAAAACAAGACAACCTTAATGAAAAACTAGACAACAGTTCCAAACAGCTCAATGAAAAATTAGACAACAATTCCAGACAGCTTAGTGAACAGATTACAGCCGTTTCCACGCAATGTCAGGATACTAAAGAACAATTACGTGAGGAAACTGAGGCTTGTGCTAGGAAAAGTAGTGAAGAAATTAGATCTGTTGCTCAAGAATTAAGGAATACGCAAACAGCTGCAACAGAATCACTTAGAGACGAAATTAGTGCAGTCGGTAAACAATGCTCTGAAAATACAACACAGTTACGCGAGGAGTTTAAATTAATGTCAGCAGAACTTTCACGCACACTGGATGCAAAAGTAGATGCGAAATTCGACCAACAGAACAGTCAAATTGACGAACGCTTTAATCACCACCTACAGAACAATGAAACGCGTTACCGTAAATTCCTACAGGAACAAAATAAAGTAAAACGACAAGTCATGGAAACAATTACCGCACAGAGACAGGAAGATAAACGTAAATTGTTTACGAAAGCAAAACCGTACGTAGTCAATAATATTGCTGCAGTATCAGATGAAATTAATACTATCAAACAGTTGAACACCGAATTGCGCGATGAAATTTCCGATCTTAAATCAAAAACAGATACACACACAGTAGACTTTCAGACAGTGACCGACAGACTCGAACAATTGGAACTAACACAGGATTCCGATGTCATCAAAGCTGACGTTAAAAAATTGAACGAAACCACGCATAAAATACAAAAACAAATTAATGCTTCTGACACTAAAAACAATGATCAGGTAAAAATACTGACTGAAAAATATGATGAATTGGCCAGTCGTATTGACGTTATTGAAAGTAATAATGACAGCAAATCAGACGATACTTCACCGATTTCGTTTAATCAAACACCTGAATTCCAAAATTTACAGCAGACGATCAGTGAGATAGATTCGTCTAATAATACATTACGTAGAAAATTGTCAACTTTACAGCAAGAGGTAACAGAGATGAAAAATGTTTCAGTGTTTAATACATCACAGCAGACGCCACTTTGCGAACATTTGTCAGACTCACACAGCCAATATAATTTAGGTAATTTACAGGGAGAACGTAAGTTAGATTCCAAACAGTCACAGACAAACAAATTCTCACACAAACCTGAACGTGTTCTCAAATTCAGAGACGATAACGTTGGTTATAAGCAAATTTTATCCGTAAGAAAATCTAAGGAATTTAATAATGACAGAGCACAGGTACACGCATTGAAGTGGATACGTCGATTTATTTTTGTACTTTCACCAGCATTACCTATAATGCAGAAACTACAATTAGCATGGATACAGCAATTTGTTTTTGAATTTTCACCGCCATTGCCTGTAACGCAAAAACTAAAATTTATTTGCAGCGCGTAATTGACCTCAGGGGATTCATTACGCTTTAATGAATACGTGCCGTAGCGTGCACAGGACCCCGAGCCGTAGTACTGCTGTTTCATCTTTAGTTTTCTGCACTGCTGCCTTCTCTTCTACTATCCTTTATATCTATCAAAACAGCTCTTCAACTACTGTTCTATCTAGGATTAAGAATGAGTAAAGAAAACCTGATAAGACAAGTTTTACCGAAAGCGACAATTTTTCATTAGACGCTCCAGGAACGACAACCACCAGAACTTTAATAACAGGCAAAATTTTTAATCATCAGTATGTGTAAAAAAAATTATCAGCAACAGGAACCACATTTTAGTAATAATAGACGTTTTTCACCGCAACAGCATGAAAGCCAGCCGGTTAGCATACCTAACCAACAATGTAACGTACAACGTCAACCAAGCTTTAATGTTTCGCCACGTGCACGTATAGTCTCAGCTCCAACAAATAGTAACGCACAGCAACAAGGAAATAAGTACGTACAGAAAACACACTACTTCAATTCCTATCGCAATGCACCGTACAGAAATGACTATCATAACTGACGTAAAAATAATGAGCACAATTTTCAGCGTACATTTAATAACAGTCGATCTTATCAGCAGCAAGAACATCAGCAACAACATATTATCATGAATGAACCAGACAGTAGGTGTCATCCAGAACGTAAGACGTCAGGAAGAAATAACAGAACAGTACAAAGAGTGGAAATGCCACAGTATCCTCCTGAAAATAATAACGCGTCAGGTAGAATTTGGCTAGATACAGTACAGGTTGCATATTCCAGTAACGCAAGCAATACTTTTGACACGCAGAATCTTGTTCACGAGAATGTTATTGGAAACATGCTTTGTTGAATGCACCACTTTTATCGCACCCAGATCTTACTAGAAACTTTTCCATTGCCACCGACAATTCTAACACCGCTTTAGGCGTACACATTTTTCAGGAAGTTCAAGAAGATGGCACTACAGTAATTAAAAACATAGCCTTTGCGAGTCGCATTCTGTCACCTGCTGAACGAAACTATTCTGTTACAGAACTTGAAACATTATGTGGTGTCTGGGCTTTTACCGGATTTAGGCATTTTCTTTATGGAAGACACACTACAGTTTACACAGATCATAGAGCGATATAATTTTTACTTTCGGCTAAATTTACACACGACAGATTAAGTAGATGGAAACTTTATTTACAGGAATTTAATTTTACAATTGTTCACGTTCCCGGCACACAAAATATTGTAGCAGATGCACTATCCCGTTCTCTCAGCAACAATCAGCAAGACATCGCAACCAACTTCTGCAAAGCAAATTTCAGAGTCATGTACATTCAACAAGTTGCATTTGAAAATTTCATTTCGTCGTCATTACAAGACATAGCACAAGAGCAGAGTAAAGACAACGCGTGGAAAGAAATTAAACACCTTTGGCAAGATAGGAATAATGTTACCATTAGAAACCATTACACTGTACGCAATGACATTCTGTTTCGCCGCTCTCATCCTGACAGCAACAATTGGTTATTATGCATTCCTGACGAACTTGTTAACAAATTAATCTGGTATACTAATTTAAGTTACGCACATTAGGGAGCCAGAAAATGTTTTCTTATACTGAGACAGAAGTGTTATTTTGCCAACATGGAGAAACGTATACGACGTGTTTTAGCCTCATGTAAAATCTGCCAGAAAGCTAAATCAGACACGACTTCACATATTCCTCCATTACATCCCATTGCACCTGTTAAATTGAGACATATGGCCGCTGTAGACATTTTTGGTCTGATTCCCAGAACTAATAGAGGTTTTTGCTACATCTTTGTCGCTGTTGAACTCACTTCAAAATTTGTTACCTTCACTCCGTTACGCAAAGCTACTGCTAAAACTGTTTCGAAAGCATTTGTAAAACATTTTCTATTTCATGTAGGGCATGTGTTGAAAGTAATTTCCGACAATGGATCACAGTTTCGATCTGCTATATGGACACGTACGTTACGAGCTAGAAACATTTCTCCGATCTATATAGCCAGGTACCATGCTTCTTCGAACCCTTGTGAACGATTAATGAAAGAAATTGGTAAACTGTGTAGAATTTACTGCCATAAAAAACATATTGATTGGGGCACACACATACTCTCATTCCAAGATGTATTTAATTCCATACCGAATGAATCTACTATGCTATCTCCGTCTGTTATACTGAAAAATGTTGAACCACCTAACAAAATTAAAGAATTAGTAACATTTCTTACATCTCGTCGACTACGACACCATGAAATAATTGACATTGCGCTGAACAACATCAAACGTGCCGCAGAGCGCCGGAGAAGACAGCAAAAACAGGTTTGTATACGCCGTGACTTTCACATTGGACAGAATGGTATTAGTACGTACACACTATTTATCCAATAGAGGAAAAGGTAGGTGTAGTAAATTTGAACTTCTATACGCAGGTCCATATCGGATTCGCAGTATTCCTCACCCCAATGTAGTACACGTCGAAACTTTGAGAACCAGAAAAACCATAGGCAACTACCACATATCCAACATCAAACCTTTTATTGAATGAAGATACTTTATGATTTATCACACTGTAATGCGATTTCCTAATTTTTTTATGACGGCTTATGCAATTATATTTATGTGACTACTTACTGATAATTATCGCATTTTTTCTTGGCAAGTGCCCGGCAAGGTAAGGTTAGCAGGTCGCTCTTCTTGTCGCTACACATCAGACCGTGCATATTTTTCCAGAAGAACTTACACATTTTTTGACCGCTTATGGAATTATATTTATGTGACTACTTACTGATGATTGTCGTATTTTTTCTTAGCAAGTGCCCGGCAAGGTAAGGTTAGCAGGTCGCTTTTGTTGTCGTTACACATCAGACTGTGCATATTTTTCATTTTTTATGTATGTATGATTGTTTTCCTGTTTTGTTTGTATGCACTATGAAATATTTAAGATATTACAAACACCAGTTGACTTTAACATTTTGCCTTATGATAGCTAAAAATCGTGACTACTTTACTTTTTTTTTTTTCTTTTTTTGCTGCTACATTGTGATACACTGTCTACATTTTTGCTTCTGAACACTGTCGATGTTTTTGAGATATTACGTTTTCTGTCATGCTATGCTGTATGCTCAATTATGTTACTATAAACCAGTTTTTATCTTATGGGTATATGAATTAAATGCAAGACATTAATCTTTGTTCATCATTTTCAGAAAGAAATAACGTGTAAACGAAATAAATTAAGCAGAAATGGGAATTTCACCTTCGGAATGAATGAAAGAGGATGCAATACCTCGTGATGAAGAGTAAATGGATCAGAATTAACAAGCATTAACAAGAATATACTATACACATCGTATGATAGCAGTCTTAACTAATTTTTTTCTTTCAGAATACGAGGCGATTGATGCAGGCTGTCAGACAGAACTACACATCTTAGTTTTAGTGATGAAATATGCTAGAAATAAGGAATAGTTGTATAATGAATAATGAAGTGACTTTTTTGCAGATGATGATGAATGGTGATGAATAATGATGAAGAATATGCTACTATGGATAATGAAGTTTTTCTTTACAGGTGATGATAATAAGGAGTTATGGTGATATGGTTGCTGTTAGTTAAGAGATGCTATGTAGTTATTTAAGTATTTGTTGCAGTTCGTTTTGACAGTATGTCTTACATCGCATGGTATGATAACTGAAGGTTTTGGAAAGGACAGCTAGAGAACATATATATTTTTATACACATTTCACTACCTGTTAATTCTAAGTTCACTACTTTTCAGCATATTATGCGTTTCTTCTTTCAGTTTCATAATCCATTTTCTATAATTTGCAGGAGAAATTATTCATGAAATTAATGTGCTATAAGCAGTTGTTTATTAAATCTATGTCGTTTATGAATGTGATCACATATACTCTACTTGTTTCATAACCTTGCTACAGCTGACTCATGACGAATGACATTACACATCTTCATTTGCAGCAATAACTCAAAAGCAAACAAAGGAATTACCAGTCCCAAATAATGCTATTAGTTTAAGAGAGTTCTGAGTAATACTGATCAGCTCTGAATAGTATGTCACTTCAGTAATGACTTCTGAATAACACATACAAAAAAAATGCTTTGTAACTGGCCAATGAATGCCACTGTTTATTGTAATAAGATGACCTATGATGCCAATGATTACTAATTAGACTAATTATGTATAAATGCTATGCCAATAATTAACTCATTTTGAATACTAACTTCTGATAAATGCAAAAAAAAAAAATGCTTTGTAACTGGCCAATGAATGCCACTGATTATTGTAATAAGATGACCTATGATGCCAATGATTACTATAATTAGATTAATTATGTATAAATGCTACGCCAATAATTAAGTCAATTTGAATACTAACTTCTGAAAAATGCAAAAAAAAAAAAATGCTTTATAGCTGGCCAATGAATGCCACTGATTATTGTAATAAGATGACCTATGATGCCAATGATTACTATAATTAAGTGAATTGTGTTAATACTATGCCATTCATTAGCTTCTGTTTTGAATGATGATGCTTTGTAGCTGGCCAATGAATGCCACTGATTACTGTAATAAGAAGACCTATGCTGCCAATGATTACTATAATTAAGTGAATTATGTTAATACTATGCCATTCATTAGCTTCTGTTTTGAATGATGACTTCTGATGGTTTGTAACTGGGCAATGAGTGCCAATAATAACTATATTGAGATAATTTATGAACATTATTCTGTAATACTACATACATGGTACAGAAATGTTCAGTAACTGGGCGATGAGTGCCACCAATTACTCAAATCAGTTGTTAGACTAGTGTAATTCTCAATGAAGACTACTATGTGACTTAATGTCCTTCACCTTCTGACCTAATTACCAGAAATTACTGCAATATCCGGTTGTCCTGTCTATCCTCATGATCATGGAGCACTATATTTGGTTTTTGCACTAATTCTACGTTGGTCTACTTTACATGAACATGGTGTTGGCAAGACATGCTGTCCACCACCTTGAGCGATGGAGATATTATTATGGACCCACTGTTTGGTGTACCTAGTGTACTACCAAAATGATAGCATGGAATATTATTACGACATTTCAGTGTCTTTGCTACACTGATTAATACTTCAAGGAAAAGAGCTTCAGATTGTCTCACTTGGTGTTGTGCTTCGGTAGAAAGATATGGACTTTCAGTGCAGCTGCGTGCAAACTAAAGTACTACAACCATGACGCAATCTTTCCCATTCCTTTCCTAATTCTTGTAAAATGATAAAGGCATATACAGTGCGTGTGCACTTCATTTCATTTGTTAACAAGATCAGTTGTCCTAAAAATACTAAAGACTTCTATAGTGCATTTGCACTTTATTTCACTCCTTGATATGTTTATTTGTTGTAAAAAAATGCTAGAGAGTTCTAGAGTGCGTGTGCACTTTATGCCATTTGTACTCATTACGTATACATTTTTTTTGTGATTCCCAGATATGTTTTGTACTACAGTGCGTGTGACTTTCGTCATTTTGTTAACATGATTTGTATTCATTGCATTTTGTGATTTGCTGATATGTTCTGAACTACAGTGCGTCTGCACTTTATGCCATTTGTTAATATGATTTGTACTCATTACGTATACATTTTGTGATTCCCAGATACGTTCTGTATTACAGTGCGTGTGCACTTTCGTCATTTTGTTAACATGATTTGTATTCATTGTATATACATTTTGTGATTTGCTGATATATTCTGAACTACAGTGCGTGTGCACTTTACGTCATTTCATTTGTACTCATTGTGTATACATTTTGTCATTGCTTGTTATGTCTGTACTCAGTGCATGTGCACTATATTTTATTTCATGTTCTGCACCTATATATATGTATATATTCTGTGATCGTAAAGTTAATTAATTATGAAAAATTTGTTGCTCATGGCAAGTCCAATTGACTCACCATCTCTGCCAAATTTTTGCCCCCCCCCTCCCCCCAGTGGAGGGTTATGTAAGGCGTATCCTTCGTCGGCGATGGACGAGGCATGTCAGAATCTCTGACCAGAGAGTAGTTTATTGTTAGTTGTCGCTTGTCGTGATTCTGCGCTAGTCTGCGCGAGTCGACAGTAGTAGTCAGTCTGTGCTGGTCTTCAGTAGTAAGCTGTGGTCGGCGCGTGCCCGCGCGTGTCGGCAGTCTGCTCTGGTCGGGACTCTGCAGGATAAGTATAGTTGCAGAAGGTAAAGAAGCAGCCTTGCGCATATCTAATAATGTATGTTAATTGTCATTTAATTTGTTCCAAAAAAAAATGCCCCAATAATAATTTTCACAATATAAAGTAACTTTTTTAAAGAAAAGCATTCATTTCAATTTAAAGATTATTTCCAATGCATGATCATTCCTTCCAAGAATCAAATATATATATATATACGCCAGCATTGCACGAAGCTGTGTCGAAAAATTTCTACATAAGAGCAGATATATTTGCAGTTTTTATTGAGGTAAGAATTTTTGCTTTTTTGTTCAGAATACAGGGCCAAAGGTCAGCGCTGCTGTCCTTGTAAGATTACCAGATATTATTATTTCTGTTAGGAGGTTGCATTTCGTTCATGGTTCATTATTTAATTAATATTATTGTGTGGGTTTATGGTCAATTTAGATTTATCAATTTTTTTTCGGGGAGTTTGCACTTGGTTCCATTTCAAAATTTTTATTTAACATATTTTCTGTGGGGAGGTTACAATATAACTCTGTATAATGTCATAACGACATATCTATCTGTGCGGTTATCATGACTCGTAGAAAACTATTGTTATAATTCGGAAGATAACGTTGAAACTATGTGCAAATTTAAATGATAAAATTTTACATGACACACTTGAGTACATAGTAATGTATGGTAATATGAATTTGAAATTCAACACACAGCACAGAATTTTAATTCAGAATTTTTACAGATTATGATTGCATTTTTAATTTTTAAAAAAGTTGAACAGTTGTTACATGAATTAGCAGTTTTCTCAGCTTGAGTGGTGCTGGAAGATAAAAACCAACTGCCAGGTCGAGGCCAAGGCTGAGGAGATAAGATATTAGCTCCTGCCTCTACAGTGACAGGTGACAGACTGAGCACAGCAGGAGTTCTGTCTGCGGCACTTTATTAAACCGCATCTTCCTGTTTGCTATGTCTCTCTCATACGAACCTACCTCTTACTCACGTGTCATTTCTTTACTGAATAACAGATGGCTCTGATGTAAGTTCCATTGACTTCAATATGTGAACATACTTCATTTAAAACGTTAATTATTCTTTTTTAATACTGGTTTCTGTGTTTTCATTGACATTTAAGTGTTGTTTACAATTCGTCTCTTCAAATAAATGTTGTTGTTGTTGTTGTTGTGGTCTTCAGTCCTGAGACTGGTTTGATGCAGCTCTCCATGCTACTCTATCCTGTGCAAGCTTTTTCATCTCCCAGTACCTACTGCAACCTACAGCCTTCTGAATCTGCTTAGTGTATTCATCTCTTGGTCTCCCTCTACGATTTTTACCCTCCACACTGCCCCCCAATACTAAATTGGTGATCCCTTGATGCCTCAGAACATGTCCTACCAACCGATCCCTTCTTCTGGTCAAGTTGTGCCACAAACTTCTCTTCTCCCCAATCCTATTCAATACTTCCTCATTAGTTATGTGATCTACCCATCTAATCTTCAGCATTCTTCTGTAGCACCACATTTCGAAAGCTTCTATTCTCTTCTTGTCCAAACTATTTATCGTCCATGTTTCACTTCCATACCTGGCTACACTCCATACGAATACTTTCAGAAATGACTTCCTGACACTTAAATCGATACTCGATGTTAACAAATTTCTCTTCTTCAGAAACGCTTTCCTTGCCATTGCCAGCCTACATTTTATATCCTCTCTACTCCAAACATCATCAGCTATTTTGCTCCCCAAATAGCAAAACTCCTTTACTACTTTAAGTGCCTCATTTCCTAATCTAATTCCCTCAGCATCACCCGACTTGATTAGACTACATTCCATTATCCTTGTTTTGCTTTTGTTGATGTTCATCTTATATCCTCCTTTGAAGACACTGTCCATTCCATTCAACTGCTCTTCCAAGTCCTTTGCTGTCTCTGACAGAATTACAATGTCATCGGCGAACCTCAAAGTTTTTATTTCTTCTCCATGAATTTTAATACCTACTCCGAATTTTTCTTTTGTTTCCTTTACTGCTTGCTCAATATACAGATTGAACAACATCGGGGAGAGGCTACAACCCCGTCTTACTCCCTTCCCAACCACTGCTTCCCTTTCATGTCCCTCGACTCTTATAACTGCCATCTAGTTTCTGCACAAATTGTAAATAGCCTTTCGCTCCCTGTATTTTACCCCTGCCACCTTCAGAATTTGAAAGACAGTATTCCAGTCAACATTGTCAAAAGCTTTCTCTAAGTCTACAAATGCTAGAAACGTAGGTTTGCCTTTTCTTAATCTTTCTTCTAAGATAAGTCGTAAGGTTAGTATTGCTTCACGTGTTCCAACATTTCTACGGAATCCAAACTGATCTTCCCCGAGGTCCGCTTCTATCAGTTTTTCCATTCGTCTGTAAAGAATTCGCATTAGTATTTTGCAGCTGTGACTTATTAAACTGATAGTTCAGTAATTTTCACATCTGTTAACACCTGCTTTCTTTGGGACTGGAATTATTATATTCTTCTTGACGTCTGAGGGTATTTCGCCTGTCTCATACATCTTGCTCACCAGATGGTAGAGTTTTGTCATGACTGGCTCTCCCAAGGCCATCAGCAGTTCTAATGGAATGTTGTCTATTCCCGGGGCCTTGTTTCGACTCAGGTCTTTCAGTGCTCTGTCAAACTCTTCACGCAGTATCTTATCTCCCATTTCGTCTTCATCTACATCCTTTTACATTTCCATAATATTGTCCTCAAGTACATCGCCCTTGTATAAACCCTCTATATACTCCTTCCACCTTTCTGCCTTCCCTTCTTTGCTTAGAACTGGGTTGCCAACTGAGCTCTTAATATTCATACAAGTGGTTCTCTTCTCTCCAAGGGTCTCTTTAATTTTCCTGTAGGCAGTATCTATCTTACCCCTAGTGAGACAAGCCTCTACATCCTTACATTTGTCCTCTAGCCATCCCTGCTTAGCCATTTTGCACTTCCTGTCGATCTCATTTTTGAGACGTTTGTACTCCTTTTTGCCTGCTTCATTTACTGCATTTTTATATTTTCTCCTTTCATCAATTAAATTCAATATTTCTTCTGTTACCCAAGGATTTCTATTAGCCCTCGTCTTTTTACCTACTTGATCGTCTGCTGCCTTCACTACTTCATCCCTCAGAGCTACCCATTCTTCTTCTACTGTATTTCTTTCCCCCATTCCTGTCAATTGTTCCCTTATGCTCTCCCTGAAACTCTGTACAACGTCTGGTTCTTTCAGTTTATCCAGGTCCCATCTCCTTAAATTCCCACCTTTTTGCAGTTTCTTCAGTTTCAATCTGCAGTTCATAACCAATAGATTGTGGTCAGAATCCACATCTGCCCCTGGAAATGTCTTACAATTTAAAACCTGGTTCCTAAATCTCTGTCTTACCATAATATAATCTATCTGATACCTACTAGTATCTCCAGGATTCTTCCAGGTATACAACCTTCTTTTATGATTCTTGAACCAAGTGTTAGCTATGATTAAGTTATGCTCTGTGCAAAATTCTACAACGCGGCTTCCTCTTTCATTTCTTCCCCCCAATCCATATTCACCTACTATGTTTCCTTCTCTCCCTTTTCCTACTGACGAATTCCAGTCACCCATGACTATTAAATTTTCGTCTCCCTTCACTACCTGAACAATTTCTTTTATCTCGTCATACGTTTCATCAATTTCTTCATCATCTGCAGAGCTAGTTGGCATATAAACTTGTATTACTGTAGTAGGCATGGGCTTTGTGTCTATCTTGGCCACAATAATGCATTCACTATGCTGTTTGTAGTAGCTTACCCGCACTCCTATTTTTTTATTCATTATTAAACCTACTCCTGCATTACCCCAATTTGATTTTGTATTTATAACCCTGTATTCACCTGACCAAAAGTCTTGTTCCTCCTGCCACCGAACTTCACTAATTCCCACTACATCTAACTTTAACCTATCCATTTCCCATTTTAAATTTTCTAACCTACCTGCCCGATTAAGGGATCTGACATTCCACGCTCCGATCCGTAGAACGCCAGTTTTCTTTCTCCTGATAACGACGTATTCTTGAGTAGTCCCCGCCCGGAGATCCGAATGGGGGACTATTTTACCTCCGGTATATTTTACCCAAGAGGACGCCATCATCATTTAATCATACAGTAAAGCTGCATGTCCTCGGGAAAAATTACGGCTGTAGTTTCCCCTTGCTTTCAGCCGTTCGCAGTACCAGCACAGCAAGGCCGTTTTGGTTAATGTTACAAGGCCAGATCAGTCAATCATCCAGACTGTTGCCCCTGCAACTACTGAAAAGGCTGCTGCCCCTCTTCAGGAACCACACGTTTGTCTGGCCTCTCAACAGATACCCCTCCGTTGTGGCTGCACCTACGGTACGGCCATCTGTATCGCTGAGGCACGCAAGCCTCCCCACCAACGGCAAGGTCCATGGTTCATGGGGGGCAAATAAATGTAATATTGCAAAAAAATAATTAATTTTACGTGTGAAACAAACAGATGAAAATGAGTAAACTAGAATCAACTTTGTTTCTCGAGTAACTACTATATCCACCATCAAAAAAGTTTTGCATCACCCCAGTTCCCAGAACTCCTGAAGATACACGTTGACTGAGGATATTGTATCACAGACACGTTCCTTTGACTATTCAGAGATGTCATTAAACCCGCCTACAGAGGTAAAGAACCACGCATGAGCTGCGCCTATTAATCTGAGGGGTCCGACAACCGATCAGTTACAGTCATTCCACGGGAAAGGAGGTAGACGGCTCATGTAGTCTGTAGTTCAACCATGCCTACACAATCGATACCGCGGTTCGATCGCGTCCGCATTGTTACTTTGTGGCAGGAAGGGCTCTCAACATCAACAAGGGAAGTGTCCAGGCGTCTCGGAGTGAACCAAAGCGATGTGTTCGGACATGGAGATACAGAGAGACGGGAACTGTGGATGACATGCCTCGCTCCGGTCGCCCAAGGGCTACTACTGCAGCTGATGACCGCTACCTACGGATTTTGGCTCAGAGGAACCCTGACAGCAACGCCACCATGTTGAATAATTGTTTTGTGCAGCTGCAGGACGTCATGTTCCGATTGAAACTGTGCGAAATATGATGCATGATACGCAAGATCACTCCCGACGTCCATGACGATGTCGATCTTCGCCACCACGACACCATGCAGTGTGGTACAGGTGGGCCCATCAACATGCCGAATAGACCACTCAGGATTAGCATCATGTTCTCTTCACTGATGAGTGTCGCCTTAAAAATATGTGTGAAATCCTATGGGACTTAACTGCTAAGGTCATCAGTCCCTAAGCTTACACACTACTTAACCTAAATTATCCTAAGGACAAACACACACACCCACGCCTGAGGGAGGACTCGAACCTCCGCCGGGACCAGCCACACAGTGTCTTCAACCACATAATCGTCAGAGACGTGTTTTGAGGCAAACCGGTCAGGCGTTCAGCCTTAAACACATTGTTGAGAGAGTACAGCATGGTGGAGGTTCCCTTCTGCTTTGTGATGGCATTATTTGGGGACAGCGTACGCCGCTGGCGGTCGTGGAAGGTGCCGTAACTACTGTACGATAAGTGAATGCCATCCTCCGATCGATAGTGCAACGATATCGGCAACGTATTGACGAGGCATTCGTCTTTATGGAAGATATTACGCGCCCCCACCGTACACTTCTTGTGAATGACTTCAGGATGACGGCTTCGCTCGACTAGAGTGGCTAGCATGTTCTCCAGACATGAACCCCATTGATCATGACTGGGATAGACTGAAAAGGGCTGTTTATGAACGACGGGACCCACCAAACACTCTGAGGGATCCACGCCGAATCGCCGTTGAGGAGTGGGAGAATCTGGACCAACAGCGCCTTGATGAACTTGTGGATAGTATGCCACGACGAATACAGTTATGCAAAACAGCAAGAGCACGTGCTACTGCTTGTTAGAGGTACCGGTGTGTACAGCAATCTGGATCACCACCTCTAAAGGTCTCACTTTATGGTGGTACTATATGCAATGTGTGATTTTCATGAACAATGAAAGGGTGGAAATGATGTTTATGTTGATCTCTATTCCAAATTTCTGTACAGATTTCGGAACATTCGGAACCGAGATGATGTAAAACTTTTTTGATGTATATATACAAACCGCCGACCTATGTTTTCTGTCAAAGTCCACACATGTACATCGGCTGATGGACTGTGGCCTTCGACTTGATGAAGTCATAAGTGTGTCAAATGTAGGGAGAGCTACCCATTTGACAAAGTGTTTTCTACCCCTGCCTGAGTACTTAACAACGACTGGAAGGAATAAGGTTGTTCAGTTAATTCTGAACTTAAATGTCGTGAAATGTCGTGTACACAGAGTCAGAGGCCTGAAACTCGGAAACGAGTATAAGGTGTTCAACATGGAACGTTTCGCTGTTTTTAAATTTTTTCTTACTTTCACCTTTTTATAAAAAGGAGAAATTTTTGTATAAGAAAAAATAATCATTCCTCTTAAATTTTTATGTGTTTTCTAGTAAAGTATAGGTTTTTTAATGAAAATAAGTGAACTAGCCCTGAAATTTAGATAATAGTTAAGAAACTGAGCTAGAACTTCCTGGTTTCTACTACTCGCCTGTGCAGCAAGACTCAGAACCGCGCCTCCCAGTTTGGAAAACTCGCGGGTTTGTTATAAATGGCTGAGGAAAACATCACCGCTCAAAATCGGCACGGAGAGGGCGCAGGTGGTGGCCCACAGGGCGTCAATGAAACCATCCCTTTGTCTGGAATGTTGATTCCCACAAATTGTTCCGTGCGATGAGCAACAGGAAGTCGTCATTGACAATATTTGACACAGCCGGCAACCTCGCCGTTTCAATTCTTGTGGAAGGACATTGTCGGACTGCACCCGCCCATCATATCCGTTTGGAGCTCAGCGCGAGCGCAATTTACGTTCGTGTGTACAGGGTGCAACCACTAGCGACCACCAAGAACCATGTGACAGTATTCGAACGTCATCCAAAGAAGCTAATAGTGCTTATGCTTCTTCAGTGCTCTTGTTTCGTACCCTCCTTTGGGGCAATCACAGGAGGATATGCTACAATAACACATGCGTGAATAAAACGGTCCGTCTAAGATTTTCTGTTTTTAAATGCGTGGAAGAGACAAAACAGCACTTCGTTTGCTTTGTTGGGAATATAACTTTTGCTTAAAAAATCGTTAACGTCCCCTGCTGCCGTAGCTAAATCCCATTGTTTGGTTCAAAGTATATAGCCTATGAATTAGAAGTGAACCGGTCAAGAACTTCTCGGGGTTTTTCCTTAGTTTCCTCTTGAAACGTGGTCCAGACGCCGTGAGAACCGCCACTCGACTTTAACGTGGAACAACCAACCACTCTCAGAAGGCAGGTGGCAGCGTTAACAGTGTAACGCTTTTCGCTGAGAGGGGTGCAGGTGAAGGGGACGTGGTAAAATCGCAGTCGTTGTGTTAATGCACAAGCGGAATGTCCAAAGGGGGGTGTTCATTGGCTTTCTAACCTGTAAATTGTTTGCGTGCCGCTGTGGTTAAAGTGTACTGTGCATGGTACAATGATGCTATCCTAAACTGATGTAGAGTTATCTGTGGTGCATCATTGGCCATAGGTTACAGGAGTAACGACGGCTGCGGAGACGTGTAGGGGCGAATAGAAGGGCTGCTGTTGAGCAGCTGACTGCCCATATGAACCAAGGTTCAAAATGGTTCAAATGGCTCCGAGTACTATGGGACTTAACTTCTGAGGTCATCAGTCCCCTAGAACTTAGAACTACTTAAACCTAACTAACCTAAGGACATCACACACATCCATTCGAACCTGCGGCCGTAGCTGTCGCGCGGTTCCAGACTGAGGTGCCTAGAACCGCTCGGCCACACTGGCCGGCCGATGAACCAAGGGGCTACCAAGGGTGCCTACTCAACGACCGTTCAGCGAACATTGCTGCCTATGGTCCTCCAGAGCAGGCGCCTGGTAAGCACCCATGCTGACTGCTGTTCATCGGCGACGAAGGCTGGAATTTCCACTCCAGCACCGCAAATGGGGTTCCACATAGTGGCGACAGATGGTCGTTTCAGATGAATCACATTTTACAGTTCGGAGGTGTGAAACGTCTGAAAGCTGACACCAAGCGACAATCATCGGCAGTGTCCAGTCCGGAGGAGGGAGTTCAAATGGTTCAAAAGGCTCTGAGCACTATGGGACTTTACTTCTGAGGTCGTCAGTCCCCTATAACTTAGAACTACTTAAACCCAACTAACCTAAGGACATCACACACATCTATGCCCGAGGCAGGATTCGAACCTGCGACCGTAGCGGTCGCGCGATTCCAGACTGTAGTGCCTAGAACCGCTCGACCACTCCGGCCGGCGGAGGAGGGAGTGCTATGGTCTGTTTTTTTTATGGCATTTCCTGAAAGGCACACTGGATCAGCACAAGTATGCATCTATTCTTAGGTACCAAGTCCACCTGGACGTCCAATTTGATTTTCCTCAACACAGTGGCGTCTACTAGCAGGACAATGCAAAGTGTCACACAGATCGCACTGTACGTTCGCACAGGATGAGTTTACCGTGCCCCCTGGTCACCTAAGCCCCCAGATTTCAAACCAAGCGAGAATCTGTGGAGCCAGCTCCATCGGGCTGTTTGCGTCTTGGATCTTCAACCGAAAAACCTACCGCAACTGTTCACAGCACTAGAATCGCCATGGCTCCGTATCCCCGTCAGCACCTTCCAAAACCTCACTGACTTTCTTCCTTCACGTCTCACAGCACAAGGTCGTTATACAGGCTTTTGGCAAGTGGTCACGTCACTATGACTAGACAGAGTATATTACTTTAGACTCTAATACCACAGTGAACTATGAAGTATCCCAGTCGTCATGAGACTCTATGCACAGTAGAAGTAGCGAGGGAATAGTTTAGAATGGAGACTGGAGTAATGTTATTGAAATTCTAGGATGATTAAGTTAATGAATCATTCACAACGATCGAATACACTAAGTGTGGGTAAACTGGGTAGTAGATCGTAATCTGGGGGTTAGTCACATTTGTTCGACCTCGTAGGCGACCCTTCTTGATGTTGGTAGCGACTACGTGAGGCGATATCGCAAATCCTTAACTTTCGACGTCCTCGTAAGCCGCTTACTGGGACAACGTTTTTGGCTTGTTTCAGAAACAGAAGAACACCAGTGATATTTGTAGCAACACTGCGTTCAAAGTCTTTTAAAGTCACTATCAATAACCTTTAACTTTGTATTCTTCTTTACGGCAGGTCTTGTCATGGGGGAAGCCTCGTCAGAGAGGTCCACCGTATGAGCGTCTAGGGAAGTGATTTCAGTAGTGTTTTCCCGTTGCCTTCCACTGTTGATGATGAAATGATAATGAGGACAACACAACACACAGCACCTGAGCGGAGAAAATCTCCGACCCATCTGGGAATCGAACCCGGTTTCCTTGGCGCGACAGACCGCCGCGCTTACCACTCAGCTACCGGGGCGGACTCACTATCAGTACGCAAACAATATTCATCGATCGATGCGACGAAGTAAGCTGCGCAATTTTTTCATGGATTGCCTTTGCGTAATTGTTTGGAATGTGACATGGGTGCAGTAATGTTCAGTATTATCATAGTACCACTCAATCACTGTTCTTCCTATGAGAGTTCACTCGATACAAAAATATGGGCTTACTCTTCTGCACCCGCAAAGCCGCTTCGTTATTCCTATCTCGAGTTAGTTGCTGAATAAGTTAGTCACTGGTTTAATGTTTCTCACACCATGTCAGAGTATACAGTCTGCTCTTACAGGCGTTGACCATTCCCCACGGCTGATTTTTTCCATTAGTTTACGTTAGTTCATTCCGTTGCATTGATCCCGCTTTTGCGAATTACGGACCTTGTATTAGCCCTCACCGTGCATTTCAGGAAAATTAATAAAGTTTGTATCACGATGCCATCTAACACTTTGACGATGCAACGCGTCTTACCACCGTGGTCTTTCCATCTCTCTGAAGACCCTTTCTCCACAGCTCCGTTCGCATAACGATGAGGATGTCTAGCTGCTGGCTGCCCCTTTCACCAACTCGAGCTCGTTTCTACACTTCTTATTTCCTTACATATTGTTCCGTATAATTGTAATCAGTTGTACATATATATAATGTGAATAATTTGAGATTCTCTTGTTAAATTTCTCTTTATTTCGATTCTTCAAGGTATTTTTTATATACTATGCAAAAATTTATTTTCCGATTTAAAACTGCCATCCTCGCAGTTTCCATCAAATAGCTGGTTCCCAAATAAAGAGATACTTTTCTAGAGCATCCTGTAGTAGCCATAACAAAGCTTGACTGATTGATACCACCTTGCGCAATCACTTACCATCAAAATAAAAATGTTTACAAAGACACGACAGTTTCATAACCTAGATAATCATTACTAAAAGACGCATGTTATACCTTGCAGTGAATTATGTCAGTTGGGGGGTCAAGTATGATGGAAATGGACTATTATTATAAAATGAAACAATAACCAAGATGTCATTTTTTAAACAATTAAGCAGAACATTTCCTCAGTAGGAGATTTTACGTATGTTAGAGTTTGCTACAGGCAAGAGAAATTTCAGTCTCAATCTTTTTTTAAGATGTAAAAGGAAAGTTAAGGTAACAGTAGCCAAATGTTCTATAATTTCATGTCAGTAATTGCGTTATCCCCTTCTCTGGATCTGCAGGGAAACATTTAAGGTAATGGTAGCGCAACGTTCAATGACTACGTGTCAGTAATTACGTTATCCTCTTCTTTGGGCCTGGAGGTACTCTTATTAAATTGAAGTGTTTTCTTCATTTACATCTGCCCTACCCGCTTGTTCTTGTAACGTCGGCTAGTAAGGAGGCCCTTGACCCAGTGATATCTGGTTCAATACTGGTAGTAGCAGATATTTTCGTCGCCAAAACGTGCGCAGCAAGCGGAAGAGGGGTTTTGAATAGGTAAAACGGCTTACCCAGCTAAGTGGCTCGGAAAGTGCAAACAGTACCCTACTTCCGGCGCTGAGCATCCATCAAAAATGGATTACGTCTCCTTCTACAGGCGTAACTCGCCCCTCTCTTCACCATCACAATGGATAATTAACCTTTTGTGTCCCAAAGTACAAACAAAAATTAAATTTTCAAATTTTTCTCAAAACTCTCCTATATTATAATATTAAGCAACGAATATATGAAGAAATCAGCAATAAGTAAACAACCTATTGTGTTAGGAATGTGGCTTCACTGCGGAATATAGTTTTAATTTTTTACTCAAAATTAACCTATATTGTCGTAGTAAACAACTAATACAAGATGAAGTTGGGAGAAAGTGAACTACAATTTTTTTTAATGTTGTGGTTTCACTTTTGAAACACCGCGACATTCAGTTTACAAGCACACCATCATTCCGTGAGATGTAGTCGAAAGGAATATAGCATTTTTTGCTAAACACTATTCCACTTCTCGAAGCTTCCATTAACTCATAACATCTAAAACAAACTACAGTCCCAAATAATAAGCAAAAATGAGGCTACAATTTAATAAATTTATATGAAAAGTAATACCAAACTGACACACAAAAGCAGTAGTACAGACTCAAATTTACGTTACAATGACTTCAGATATACATTTGTCTCCGTTACATAGCACCATGGTCTTTAAAGAAAAAATTTTATTATGGTACCAGTTAATGTTGAGAGTAGAAATTAGTTATGCAATATAATTATAATTTTTTCAACAAAAATGTCATCAGTGCCAAATTGATCCAAAACTTTTTAGGCATAGTTTTCACACGAGGAGGCAGTTTCCTCCTCATGAACATTTGTGGCTCTCTTCAAGTAACACGTATGGCGTGAGAGCTGTCTCATTTGTGATCATATCTGTACAGTATCACTAATGGAAATAATAAATTATATTTATTATTCAATAATAATAATTATTATTCGTTATTATTTTACTATTACAGTGGTTATTACTTATGAATGCTAACCATATTTAATATTTTTCCTGTTCTCCTTTTCTTTTCCATGGTAACAGTTAAACATGTCATGTTAGTCATTATCAATAAAAGTCTTATTTGAACCATACACGTTTCACTTGACTCTGCAGCATCTTCAGTGGTCACTGCAACAATGTAACTATTTCAACTATTAAAACATATAGTAGATAAATAAAACTCCTCTAGCCATCACAAAGCATTATCATATAAACTAGGCAAATTTCTCACTCATCATTACCCACCAACGTACAATAGCAAAGTAGCTTTAAACAAGTAATAACCTGTACACACAGAAGTAAGGACATATCATCTGTTCTTACACAGACTAGCACAGGCGTAGAGGGTGTCTTGAGGAACTAACTGAGAATAGTCGCCCCTATCCAGAAACGTCATCCAATGACTTTATGGAGCGTGGAAATATTAGCGTCGGTGCCTGCTGTTAGGCCATCACCTTCGGCAGCAAACAAGACTTTGTACGATGGTGTACCTTAGGTGGAAGCTCTCGAAATGTTGTTTATTATTCAGTGATCGCGACTGAATGTCAAGACCGCCAGTGAAAACGACGGAGCTAGCTGCTGCAATAACAGGCCATGTATGAATGCAGTCCTCTGTTGCAATAATGGATGACGATATTGAGTGCGGGTTTCCATCTGCAGTTTATTATCCGCTCTGTACAGCTTAAATATTTGAGATTTTAGAGGGTTCAAGGAGAAAAATAAATTCAGGACAGAAACCCGTGTCGGAAACCGTTATCCATCCGGGCAACAAACCACTGCTTCCATTGGAGAGAAGGTCTTCCTGCACAGCACCTAACTCCCATCTTCTCAACTAGCGATCGTGGTAATCAGTCGCTATCAGTGAATAACAAACAACACCGAGAGACGTCCTGTCTATGGTCCGTTAGCGTACAAAGGCACGTTTGCTGCCGAAGGGGTGGCCTAGCGACTGGCGCCGACGCCAGTGACTTTGATGTTCTGTAGCATCGTTGGAGGACGTTTACGGCTATGACGTCGCTATCCTCTATTCGTTCCTCAAGACACCTCCCAAAACCCTCGAAGTTGGTTGCTACCTTTTGTAACAACCTATATGGATTTCATGCTTCTAGATCAACAGGAAGTAACCTATAGGTTTTGGTGAGTGACTGCCAGTATCAAAACATGTGCCATTGGTCGCCCTATCACGTGTGTTGAAAATAATTCAGCAAGCGACTGGTTAACAGCATTGCTGGTTCTAAGGACAATTAGAAAAAAAACTTTGTGAGCGCACAAGTGGTGGTTTATGGACGTGCTATATTATCTGCAAGACTCTTCAATGGTGATTGTGCACCTGCACAGTCAAACAGATGGCTACTGGCCATCTCTACAAGGACTACAGTGGGTCTGCATCTTTGATGACCCACCAATACCATTATCTCTACCAGGACTACAGTGGGTCTCCACCTCTGGTGGACCACAAATACCGTAATCTCTACCAGGACTACAGTGGGTCTGCACCTCTGGTGGCCCACCAATACCATACTCTCTACCAGGACAACAGTGGGTCTGCTCTGTGATGTCCTACCTACCAATATTCTTCAGAACTTCGACTGACTCTGCTGTGGGTTTGGTCTGTTGTGGCCCATTACCTGTCTGCGTGTCAAGAGTCAGCACTGTCTTTCCGTTGAGGACAAAACTACTTCTTCAAGACTGCATGGGAATCCACTACTTCTGTGTGCATTCTCTTTCACTGCTCAGACTTTGAGAAAAACACTGCTATTTTGCTGTGATGAACGATCAGGATTCTCTTTATAGACTGTGAGTAAATTTTAGCTTTTGACCAACATTTTATCAATAAGTGTGTGCCTTTGATTTCTTTGTTATTGTAATTACGAAAATTTTTTTTTTTTAAATCTGTATTGGCCACTGCCCAAAACAATTTGTAAAATTTTTTGTGGGGAGCATGGGGGCTATGTAAGTAGGCTGTTTAGGTTTTCTTATTGGTAACGCCACGTAGCGCTCTGTATGAAAATCACTGGCTGTGCTGTGTGCAGTCTGTGGCTAGTTTGCATTGTTGTCTGCCATTGTAGTGTTGGGCAGCTGGATGTGAACAGCGCGTAGCGTTGCACAGTTGGAGGTGAGCCGCCAGCAGTGGTGGATGTGGGGAGAGAAATGGCGGAGTTTTGAAATTTGTAAGACTGGATGTCAATGGTTCAAATGGCTTTGAGCACTATGGAACTTAACTTCTGAGGTCATCAGTCCCCCAGAACTTAGAACTACTTAAACCTAACTAACCTAAGGACACCACACACATCCATGCCCAAGGCAGGATTCGAACCTGCGACCGTAGCGGTCGCGCGGTTCCAGACTGTAGCGCCTAGAACCGCTCGGCCACCCTGGCCGGCAACTGGATGTCATGAACTGCTATATATATTTTGACTATTAAGGTAAATACATTGTTTGTTCTCTATTAAAATCTTTCATTTGCTAACTATGCCTATCAGTAGTTAGCACCTTCCATAGTTTGAATCTTTTATTTAGCTGGCAGTAGTGGCGCTCGCTGTATTGCAGTAGTTCGAGTAACGAAGAGTTTTGTGAAGTAGGTGATTTGTGAAAGGTATAGGTTAATGTTAGTCAGGGCCATTCTTTTGTAGGGATTACTGAAAGTCAGATTGCGTTACGCTAAAAAAAAATATTGTGTGTCGTTTAAGCACAGTCTTGTATAATTGTTCAAAGGGGACGTTCCAGTGTGTGTGTGTGTGTGTGTGCGTGTGTGCGTGTGTGTGTGTGTGTGTGTGTGTGTGTGTGTGTGTGTGTGTGTGTGTGTGTGTGTAAGTGTGTGTGTGTGTGATGATTCCGTATCAAAGCGAAAGCCTGCCAGTCTCGGCAATTCGTGCCAAGCCTGGAGCGGTTTTCTCACTTTGCAGGGAGGACGCCCGTAAAAATGTTGGTACACCACCCGTGTCAACAAGCAAGAGACCACGGCGACCGCCAACAGTCTTGCTGGAACTTGGAACTTGCAGTTTGGGTCTTGGGAGATTATTGGTGATTAGTGGCTGACGGCTGCTCTCTGTAGGTGGCGGCTGACAACCTACAGACAGCAGCCGTCGAATGCACAAAGGACACGTCAGCTGGTTTCGTCTTGGAGGCTGTTCCTGGAGGACATGGAGGGTGATCGCCCCTCATGTTCAGTGCCTTCTAAAAACTTCTCCCCCAAACCTCCACCCCCTTGACCCCCGAAATTATCACACCGCACAGTGTCTAATACAACTCTGTGCTATTTAGCCTTTGTCTTGGAGTCTTACTGGTACTTGACTGAAGCTTGTGCAGGCTGTATTTTACGTCTTCGTACTATATTTCTCACTACTGACCCACAGAAAGTAGCATAGAGGCTAATAGTAGCAATTTCGTAGTTCAAATTGAAGGTGTTGTTAGAACTTTTGTGTCTGGGATACTCTGTAGCAAATTAGTGTTCAGCTGTTTTGGTTTCTCTTTTTTATATGAGCCTCCTGCCTGATATTATTGCAGAACTTTAGTAAACATATGTGCATATATTTATTTAGGTTATGTCTTACAGAATAATATTTTATAAGTACATACAAAGAAGTTGATCAAGATAAAATGATAAGTAATAATTTAAATTATTTTAACCAGCAGTAGCTTAAAGAAACTGAGGTATCCATTTTCCATCAGAATTGGGTATCCGCAGACTCCAGCCAGATAACTGCTGCAGATATTGCGTCTACGAAGTCTTCAGAAGTACCCATCAATTCTCTTATTGGGCAGTCGTACAAAACGTGCTCCAGTGTTTCTATCGATGTTCCGCAGTCGCATTGGTCTTCGTTGGTAACTCACCACTTGTATAGAGTTGCTATGGCTACGACGTGGTCAGTTTTGATACGGTCGAGGGAGATAAATATTTTCTTTGGTTGGTTCCCTCCTAGGGGTTGGACAGTCGGATCTGTTTTACCTAACTTCTTTCGACGATGGAAGGACGTCTACTTATTTCTCCATTCATTTCTCAGATTAGAACACTCTGAGACGAGTTGTGCATTGCTTACGCAGATTGTTCCTCTAAATTTTAGCCGGGTGCGCTGTGAGTTGTTCAGTGTTGCATGATTTGTTAAGTCTCTGTAATTTTTGAGTTTAATCAATTCACGTGTCGATGCTTGTTCTCGTTGGAGATTTGGCGAGTACTGACAGCCGAGGTATTGGTGTATATCCAAGTGCTCCTGGCCCGATTGTCATCGCGTCATTTAGATGGATACCTACATTGCTGACATGGCAACTGTTACTCCAAACAGGAGAACAGCATTCAGCGAGAGGATACACAAGTGCTTGCGCTGTAGTTCTAAGTCGTTTGCATTAAGTCCTCCAGCTTCCTTAATAAATTATTTCTCGATTTTAGCTTCTGTCCTGCTAGTTCTAGGTGCATCTTTAATGCTTGGGATCTGTCGAGGGCCACATTCAATTATTTGGGGTGTCGGCTATGTCGTAATTTTTCATTGCGGAATATTACATTTAATATGTTGTTTGCCATTATGTTGGTTAGGTTCGTGCACCTTGCTTGTACACTAGCACTTTGGGCTTAATTTATAATGTTTAGCCTAATTTTCAAGTTTAATGTCAGTGCTAGGTATTGTAATTTGAGGTGTCTTAGAAGTATGATATTACTCTATTTATGAAATCGGGATTTCACTCGCTAAAGATGTTTGCGCCACTGAGGTGAGAATCCTTAAATGGGAGTCAGTCTTCGTGTTTATCGTTATTGTGCTCTTACTAATTTGTTTTTTTTATCGTTTGCTAAGTATTCCTGTCAATTATGCACAGTAGAAGGGCGTTGTTAAAATGTATGTGGCTGCTAAAATATATTTCCGTCCATTCAACACTTAACCACTTATTCTCCATAACCAATGTTGCTGCTAAACCTCCGTACCAAATGTTAGCAGGGCATGGTTATGTGCTGTGAGGACGATGCAGCTGTTGTGTTAATAAGTTGCGTTAATTTTGGTCTTTCCTCGCCTGTGCTGTTGCAGGTATGGCTGTTAGAGATGTTCCCATGTCTTCTGACGGATGAATTGTCCTATGAAGTCACCATTTGTGAACAGGCCTCTGCAGATATGGTGCCCGACCTGACCCAACATCTGTGTCGGGTAATGGGGGAACTAGTTATGTTAATGCCTATAGGACAACATGACGTAAGTGCTGGAAGCGTAGCCCTTCAATTGCCTGTGGAAGAGGTTGATTTGTTTGTTATTTATGTGGAATGCAAGGTGCCTTCCCTGTCCCAGTTGAAGAGGTTGGTAGCCAGGGTAGTACACAACGCGAATCGTTCCATGACTTGAAGTTCCTTTGTGAAGAAGGGGAGAACAATGACGTGGTGGAGTGTATCCAGGCAAAGGAACCATAGACAGTTAACACTAAATGACATGTTATCGGTAGCTTAGGTACACAGGAACTCGACTACAGCTAACATAAAGCATTTCTTTGAAGGTTACAACGGGTCTTCGTGTAGATGCTTTCACGTGGGACGCAGAGTTTTCAACGTTGCGTCATCCTATTTTCGGAATGACGAAAGATGGATATATGTATTCGGTCGATACAGTTCTATGTACTGCGAAAATTTCTATTATTTGGTGTCGCTCAGTGAGCTGGAAGAATTTTTTTGGCTTTCTGGATCCTGAAATGCTGTAACTGTTGTGCCCGAGAGTAAAACGTAGATAAGTTCAACAACTGGATATGACCATAGTATCGCGAGAAACAGATGAAATTTGTCATAGACACGTACACCAGAAGATAATACCCGCTGGGGCAATGCAACGTTTGACTGATACGCATTTTTGTCGAGAACAAAGTGACGAGAACACTACGTACAGTGTATAAATAGAGTTCTAACAGTAGCAAGGCCTTGTGTCTTCCAAATAATGAACAGGTAGTGGTTGTGAACATTGTAGAAACAATTTATCCACTGGAAATTCATTCATATAAGAGATTCATGGGGTTGGAATCCTTGGTTCGTAAGATTGACGGGATCAGGTAAAGGGATTATTTGTGGGAAAGCTAGAAGTGGAGCGCCTACTGAAGGCAGGGCTCCCAGAAGGCAGCACTAGCAAACATATGAGACAGGCTAGTTGTTTTGCTTGAGGATTCCAGGATATCAGATGGTTGAATCAGTCACTACTGTAGGGAATAAAGGGCTGTAGGTCCTAAAGTGGAATCACCCCATGTGTATAACCTGCGAAGTAATAAGGAGCCACTTTTCCTCATTTTAGACACGAAGTTCTGTTACTGTTTTTGAGAGGATTAATACCTTTTCTACCAGTCTACATATGGGTGCTCTGAGATGAAACTGGACTCGCTCTTATGTCTCACAGCTCATTCCACTTCACTGAAAGTGTTAGCTCACTTGGAAGTAAATCAGTGCGGTCAAGACTTTACCTGGCTTATTAAATTACGAAGAGCTCTGAAGTGTCAGATGAATTCATTTTAGATTCGTATGTTATCCGTAGTGCCGGTTTGACCCCGAATGGAACGAAGGACAATTTACATTTAAATTTTGTAAACATCACACATTTTCGATTTGCAAATACATTAAGTTTCCATTAACGTCTATCGACTTAAAGGAAAGTGCTGATTCTAATGTCTTCAGTGTATTATATAGTGAATTTACAGATGTATTGACCCATAAATTGGTGTTACCGAATCCCTCAGTATAAGAAGCCTTAGGAAGTCATAGATGTACCAAAACATAGGTATCTTAGCCAAAAACAGCCAAAATCATAAAACCATAATCAGGTCTAAAATCAAACAACAAAGGAAAATATGAAGTATTAGCAACTAACGGATACTATTCAAGTGAGAGAGACACCTTATGATTTATCACCTCTATGTGTATGTGTCCTCAGCTCGTGGTCTAGTGGCTAGCGTTGCTGCCTCTGGATCGCGAGGGCCCGGATTCGTTTCCCGGCAGGGTTGGGAATTTTCTCTGGAGACTGGGTATTTTTGTTGTCCTCATCACTTCATCATAATCATCATTCGTGACAGTGGCTAGATTGGACTGTGTAAAAAATTGGACTGTGAAAAAATTTGGACTTGGTACGTGTGCTAATAACCTCGCAGTTCAGCGCGCGACAAACCATACATCATCACCTTCATGTATGAGGAGGTTTAAAATTGCTAAATACACAGCCTGATAAAAAAAGTGAGGAGAGAAGCAAGCGAGGTAAAACCTTAGGAGGTCCGATGGGGTATGGTGTTACCCCAGTGATTCAAAAATACAGTCAAATTTACAAAGAACTTGGCAATAGAGCCCACGTATAAGTATGACATTGCACACCTCCTTGTCACTACGCATGCACTAACTCGGTTGTGAAGTCTGTCACAAAGCCTTTGTTTTCCCTCCCGAGGCAAGCTGGCCCGAAACAGGTCTTCGATATCCTGAGTATAGGCGCTTGGACTGATCTGACGTCAGAGTCGGTCCCACGTATGTGCTACCACGGACAGGTCTGGGGATCATTTTTGTCGTAAGAGTGCCTCAACGTTACGCAGAGTTCGTAGAGACCCATGCTATGTGTGAAAATAGCATGGATATGTAGGAAAATAGCATCAGGATACTGTTTCAAGAGAGGTAACACATGAGCATGCAGGATTTCCGTGACGTGCTATTGTGCTCTTAGAGTTCCCTCAGTCTCTACCAGGCATTACCTGAACTCATACCCAGTGACTCCCCACACTTTGATACCAAGAGTAACACAGCTGCGTCCCTCCAAAACATTGGAAGAATGGGATCTCTCCACAGGTTCTCGCCATACTCGTTGACAATGGCCATCTTGGGTAGTGCCAAACTGCGAATCATCACGAAACACAGTACGATATCATTCATCAGCAGTCCACTCAAAACGCAGCCGTTTATGATTACGGCACCCTGCGTATGTGATAGTAATTTCCTGGTCCGGCTGCTGCGAATCTCCTGCCAAAGGCACCAGATGACATAGAATGTCACAGGGAGACTATTCCTTGTTCTGAGCAGCAAGTCGTATACTCCTAGCTCACTCATTTGTTACATAGTTTAATTCTTAATTTCTTTGCGTGTTTTTGGTACTTGCATTGTTTAATTCATAAATTTCGGGCGTATTATAGTATTTGAGAGTGTAGCATCGCGTTTTAGTACCTGAATAGTGTAATTTCGCTTAGTCTCCTTCCGCCGCCGAGCAGTGTCAGCAGTGCGCAAGTAGCAGCATTACTGCATTTACTAGGCAATCTTGTATTTTAATAACCGTTTAAATTCTGTCGATTTGTTTGCGCTCTCTGTAGATTAGTTCAGACGTTCTTTGTAAAACAGTTTTTAGCATGGATAGGGACTGCAACTGCTGTGTTCGGATGCAGGCTGAGTTGGCATCCCTTCGCTCCCAGCTTCAGGCAGTGTTGGCTTCGGTCACACAGCTTGAGGCTGCTGCCAATGGGCATCACTGTGGGGGTCCGGATGGGGGTTTGTCGGGGACGGCCAGCTCGTCCCACGCATCCCCTGATCGGACTACGACTGTGGTTGCCCGGGATACTGCCCCCTCACCTGTGGTAGAGTGGGAGGTCGTTTCAAGGTGTGGCATGGGGCGAAAGACATTCCGGAGGGCTGAACGGAAAGCCTCTCCAGTTTGTCTGACGAACCGGTTTCAGGCTCTGTCTCAGGCTGATACTGATCTTCGGCCTGACATGGCTGCTTGTCCTGTTCCAGAGGTTGCCCCTCAGTCTGCAAGATCCGGGCAGTTGCAGAGGGTGGGCTTACTGGTAGTTGGGAGCTCCAACGTCAGGCGCGTAATGGGGCCCCTTAGGGAAATGGCAGCAAGAGAGGGGAAGAAAACCAATGTGCACTCCGTGTGCATACCGGGGGGAGGGGAAAGGGTCCTTCCGGATGCCATGAAGGGTACAGGGTGCACCCATCTGCAGGTGGTCGCTCATGTCGGCACCAATGATGTGTGTCGCTATGGATCGGAGGAAATCCTCTGTGGCTTCCGGCGGCTATCTGATTTGGTGAAGACTGCCAGTCTCGCTAGCGGGATGAAAGCAGAGCTCACCATCTGCAGCATCGTCGACAGGACTGACTGCGGACCTTTGGTACAGAGCCGAGTGGAGGGTCTGAATCAGAGGCTGAGATGGTTCTGCGACCATGTGGGCTGCAGATTCCTCGACTTGCGCCATAGGGTGGTGGGGTTTCGGGTTCCGCTGGATAGGTCAGGAGTCCACTACACGCAACAAGCGGCTACAGGGGTAGCAGGGGTTGTGTGGCGTGGGCTGGGCGGTTTTTTAGGTTAGATGGCCTTGGGCAAGTACAGAAAGGGCAACAGCCTCAACGGGTGCGGGGCAAAGTCAGGACATGCGGGGACCAAGCAGCAATCGGTATTGTAATTGTCAACTGTCGAAGCTGCGTTGGTAAAGTACCGGAACTTCAAGCGCTGATAGAAAGCACCGAAGCTGAAATCGTTATAGGTACAGAAAGCCGGCTTAAGCCAGAGATAAATTCTGCCGAAATTTTTACAAAGGTACAGACGGTGTTTAGAAAGGATAGATTGCATGCAACCGGTGGTGGAGTGTTCGTCGCTGTTAGTAGTAGTTTATCCTGTAGTGAAGTAGAAGTGGATAGTTCCTGTGAATTATTATGGGTGGAGGTTACACTAAACAACCGAACTAGGTTAATAATTGGCTCCTTTTACCGACCTCCCGACTCAGCAGCATTAGTGGCAGAGCAACTGAGAGAAAATTTGGAATACATTTCACATAAATTTTCTCAGCATGTTATAGTCTTAGGTGGAGATTTCAATTTACCAGATATAGACTGGGACACTCAGATGTTTAGGATGGGTGGTAGGGACAGAGCATCGAGTGACATTATACTGAGTGCACTATCCGAAAATTACCTCGAGCAATTAAACAGAGAACCGACTCGTGGAGACAACATCTTGGACCTACTGATAACAAACAGACCCGAACTTTTCGACTCTGTATGTACAGAACAGGGAATCAGTGATCATAAGGCCGTTGCAGCATCCCTGAATATGGAAGTTGATAGGAATATAAAAAAAGGGAGGAAGGTTTATCTGTTTAGCAAGAGTAACAGAAGGCAGATTTCAGACTACCTAACAGATCAAAACGAAAATTTCTGTTCCGACACTGACAATGTTGAGTGTTTATGGAAAAAGTTCAAGGCAATCGTAAAATGCGTTTTAGACAGGTACGTGCCGAGTAAAACTGTGAGGGACGGGAAAAACCCATCGTGGTACAACAACAAAGTTAGGAAACTACTGCGAAAGCAAAGAGAGCTCCACTCCAAGTTTAAACGCAGCCAAAACCTCTCAGAAAAACAGAAGCTAAACGATGTCAAAGTTAGCGTAAGGAGGGCTATGCGTGAAGCGTTCATTGAATTCGAAAGTAATATTCTATGTACCGACTTGACAGAAAATCCTAGGAAGTTCTGGTCTTACGTTAAATCAGTAAGTGGCTCGAAACAGCATATGCAGACACTACGGGATGATGATGGCATTGAAACAGAGGATGACACGCGTAAAGCTGAAATACTAAACACCTTTTTCCAAAGCTGTTTCACAGAGGAAGACCGCACTGCAGTTCCTTCTCTAAATCCTCGCACAAACGAAAAAATGGCTGACATCGAAATAAGTGTCCAAGGAACAGAAAAGCAACTGGAATCACTCAATAGAGGAAAGTGCACTGGACCTGACGGGATACCAATTCGATTCTACACAGAGTACGCGAAAGAACTTGCCCCCCCTTCTAACAGCCGTGTACCGCAAGTCTCTAGAGGAACGGAGGGTTCCAAATGATTGGAAAAGAGCACAGATAGTCCCAAAGAAGGGTCGTCGAGCAGATGCGCAAAACTATAGACCTATATCTCTGACGTCGATCTGTTGTAGAATTTTAGAACATGTTTTTTGCTCGAGTATCATGTCATTTCTGGAAACCCAGAATCTACTATGTAGGAATCAAAATGGATTCCGGAAACAGCGATCGTGTGAGACCCAACTCGCCTTATTTGTTCATGAGACCCAGAAAATATTAGATACAGGCTCCCAGGTAGATGCTATTTTTCTTGACTTCCGGAAGGCGTTCGATACAGTTCCGCACTGTCGCCTGATAAACAAAGTAAGAGGCTACGGAATATCAGACCAGCTGTGTGGCTGAATTGAAGAGTTTTTAGCAAACAGAACACAGCATGTTGTTATCAATGGAGAGACGTCTACAGACGTTAAAGTAACCTCTGGCGTGCCACTGGGGAGTGTTATGGGACCATTGCTTTTCACAATATATATAAATGACTTAGTAGATAGTGTCGGAAGTTCCATGCGGCTTTTCGCGGATGATGCTGTAGTACACAGAGAAGTTGCAGCATTAGAAAACTGTAGCGAAATGCAGGAATATCTGCACCGGATAGGCACTTGGTGCAGGGAGTGGCAACTGACCCTTAACATAGACAAATGTAATGTATTGCGAATACATAGAAAGAAGGATCCTTTATTGTATGATTATATGATAGCGGAACAAACACTGGTAGCAGTTACGTCTGTAAAATATCTGGGAGTATGCGTGCGGAATGATTTGAAGTGGAATGATCATATAAAATTAATTGTTAGTAAGGCGGGTACCAGGTTGAGATTCATTGGGAGAGTGCTTAGAAAATGTAGTCCATCAACAAAGGAAGTGGCTTACGAAACACTCGTTCGACCTATACTTGAGTATTGCTCATCAGTGTGGGATGCGTACCAGGTCGGGTTGACGGAAGAGATAGAGAAGATCCAAAGAAGAGCGGCGCGTTTCGTTACCGGGTTATTTGGTAACCGTGATAGCGTTACGGAGATGTTTAATAAACTCAAGTGGCAGACTCTGCAAGAGAGGCGCTCTGCATCGCGGTGTAACTTGCTCGCCAGGTTTCGAGAGGGTGCGTTTCTGGATGAGGTATCGAATATATTGCTTCCCCCTACTTATACCTCCCGAGGAGATCACGAATGTAAAATTAGAGAGATTAGAGCGCGCACGGAGGCTTTCAGACAGTCGTTCTTCCCGCGAACCATACGCGACTGGAACAGGAAAGGGAGGTAATGACAGTGGCACGTAAAGTGCCCTCCGCCACACACCGTTGGGTGGCTTGCGGAGTATCAATGTAGATGTAGATGTAGATGTAGATGTTCTCTAATGGCAAACACAGATGTGAAGCGGCTATGATCTGCTTATTGCGCAGTACAGCGTTCCTCCCTCGTAGTAGTCCGACCTGGTCGATCAGAAGTGTGACGACGAGTACGCGTGCCCTAACGTTCCCACGTACTGTCTGCCAACTTCTGGCTACTGTCACATACGAATTCCACAAAGACTTGGATATTGCATTATCCGACGAGCCGACCAATTGGAGACCAGCAATGAGGCCCCTTTCAAACCCTGTGGGATGCTGATATCGCAGTCTCACACGCGTACGTGGCGTTCCCCTGCCCATCAAAGTGATCATTCACTATCTGACTCTTTCATGTCCCTTATATACCGCGCCAAGCCTGATAATAATACTAAATACAGACAACACTAACATTCTTTGGTGCTCGATCTACCTGTAGCAAAGAACTACAATTCTAAACATTTACATCTTCATGATGTGTACGTGTACGAAATTACATTAACATCCGAACACGTGGTTCACTCGCTTCGTCAGCCAGTTTATTAGAGACAGTGAGAAACGGAAACTTTCAGAGGTTTTTCAGGGATAGCTTATACCTATATTGGTACAAAAAACACTCTGTCTCGGGTGACTCGTTGTATTTAGTTTGGTTGCTTATCCCAGTTATTCTACTGAAAACAGTGCACAGCAGTGGAAATGAAGACGGTAGGTGCCGTGTTTGGAAACATATTTGTTCCATTCACTCACAATGCATGCGGTTGACAACAGTAATGCCCCTTTTAATCTTCACCCTCAAGCTTGGATTCAGCACTGCTCGGTTCAGTCTCGGATTTGTTTCTTCGGCAGAGTTAGTCATACGTTAACAGTTACACACAGCAGTATGACTAGATTTACTGATGAAGAGTTGACCGATATACAATATGTGTATCGTTACACTTAATGCAGTGTAAAAGCGGTATAACGACGCCTGTTCTGAGTTGATCCAACGATGACAACAACATAACAATCCTTTAGCATCTGCACGTAGACTTCCACGAGAAACCGGGTATACTGTACGTTTTAGTAATGGAACATACCGGTCTTTTTCATTGTTGTGTGACCGCATGCTCGCAGAAGCGAAGGCAGTTTGGGAAACAAACTCAATAAACCGTAACCGCATTATTACTCTGTAAGGAGACCCCAGAGACCGTCATACATCCTTCGTTCCAAAATACTCATGGGGTATCTCTGAACAACCTCTGAAAGTTTTGTGTAGTGCAGTTTACGACAGCATTTCATGCCGTAGCAAGGCAGTGACCCGGGAAAAAAATGTGTATCTCTCTGAAGCTTACGGTATCGTTGGCCCGGAGGCCCCTGTTCGGGGAAGCTCGACCGCCAAGTGCAAGTCTTATTTCATTCGACGCCACATTGGGCGACTTGCGCGCCATTGATAAGAACGAAAGGATGATGAGGACAACATAGCACCCAGCCCCCGGGATGAGAAAATCTCCAGCCCGGCCGGGAATTGAATCCGCGACCGATTGCATGGGAGGCGAGTACGTTACCACCCAGCTATGCAGGCGGACTGTGTATCACTCTGTGTGGGAATTACGGTAACACATTGCGAAAACAAGCGATTGAAGAAAGCAGAACAAATGCAGATTTGGACCTCTCTTGGAGACGAGCTCGGTTAGCTGAAGTGGTTAAGAAGACCGCGTGTGAGAAACGGTAAATACGGGTTTGAGTCCCGCTCCCGAACAAATTTTCAGTTGCTCTGAAACATTCTACGGCTGACGCAGAACCATAATCGCAATATGCAAGTTCATTTTTCGAAAGTTTGTGGAGTTCTGATTCACCGTACACACATACACACACACACACACACACACACACACAAAGACACGAGCAACGGACATGGAGGGATAGCTGACACTTCCACATCCACAAAAACAAAATAACAGATCTTCGAATCTCACAGCATAAATAAAAATAAAAGTCACAGAGCGTTCTGTAAGAACTTAACAATGTATACAGGCAGTTCATTCATTCCGAGAATCGAGAAACGCGACAATTTTTTCCTATTATCAAGAATGATACTGGTAGGATATCAATTGAAGGGATTCCTAGACTTTCGACAATATTATATTTTCAATTTGAAATCGGATGACAAATGGCAAAAGAATACTTTTTTGCGTGATGTAATGACAAATCAACATTTTTTCCTTTTTTTACACTGTTAAGACTTCCTTCTTACCAAAATTTCATGTTTCTACGTCAAGGGGAAATATCGACAAGTTTTTAACGTGTGACTTTGCGAGTATCAAAATAGATGACATAAATGGCCGTGCCTTTTGATTTCTTTGATACAGAAGCTTACATTTATTACACCGCCAAGCGTCTATATACCTTAGTACACATAAATTTCAACTTGATACGTCTACCCATTCCTGAGAATAATAGAGCTTAACAGGCGGACAGACAAATAGGCAGATAACAAATGTCAGTCTTTTTGTGTGATGTAATTACAAATTAACAATTTTGGGATTCCTTACTTTGCTTGTAGTGTGATACTTTGCTTCGTGATAAATTTCATGATTTGTAGGCCAACGCGAAGTATCCTTCAGCTTTTGAAGAGTGAGTTTGCGAGTATTAAATTATGTGACATGAATGGCAGTATACTTTGATTGTGTTAACTTTTTTAGAAGGTAATGTTGATTTTATCGGCAAGCAACCATGTACCGTACTATTTGACACAAATTTCAACCTGATACGTTTAATCGTTCCTCCGAAAAAGGGGTCTTAACAGACGGACAGACAGTCCGTCTGACAACAAATGACTAAAAATATTTCTTCGTTTGATGTTATTACAAAGTAGCAATTTTCAGATTTTTCCTTTCGTTTTAGTGTGAGACCGTGTTTCTTGGCAAATTACATTATTCTGGGTCAGCGAGAAGTACTCTGTACGTTTCGATGAGCGAGTTTGCGAGTATCGATCTAAGCGACATAAATGGCCCATCTTTTCTTTACATAGACTTAGAAGCCTCACTTTTTTTTACATCGACAGGGGACCGTAGACCTTAAAACGTGACATATATTTCAACTTGATTACGCGTTCCTCAGAAAACAGGATTTAAAAAGTAGGGCAGAGAGACACATGGCAAAGTGATCCTGTAACTGTCCTGTCTTTACGAGTGAGGCACGGAATCCTAAACTGGATGTCCTGTACAAACTTAATTAAGTATAGACGCAGCTCATGA
Source organism: Schistocerca americana (assembly GCF_021461395.2). Lineage (NCBI taxonomy): Eukaryota > Metazoa > Arthropoda > Insecta > Orthoptera > Acrididae > Schistocerca > Schistocerca americana. Next base: position 270,084,316 of record NC_060125.1, on the reverse strand, counting down.
ATTCTGGGATTAGTGAAAATCGATGATTTTTTATTGTTATCGACATTGAAACTGGCAAGATACTGGTCACATGGATTCCAAGAGTTTCGAGAACATTTTAATTTCAAGATTGAAGTCGGATAACAAATCACAAAAGGAAGGCTTTTTTCCTTGTGTTATGATAACAAATTAACCATTTTCGGATTTTTTTCCTGTACTTGAACTGTGAAAAGTTTCCTCTTCCCAAATTTGATGACTCTACTTCACGAGGAGGCACTCTACCGGTCTTAATGAATTAATTCAAAATAAGTCGCAATAATGGACGTATCTTTTGTCTGCATTGGAGTGAAAGCCAAGCATTTTTACACCACCAAAGGTCCATAAACCTCAGTATTCGACATGACTTTCAATCTTATACGTCTACTCGTTCTGGGGAGACGCGGTCTTAACAGGCGGAGGGACAGACAGTCTTACAACAAATGGCAATTTTTTGTGTATGGTATAGTTACAAAGTAACTATTTCAGACTTTCCCCATTTACTTGTATTGTGAAACTTTGCTTCTTGCCAAATGTCATGATTTCTAGACCAACGGGAAGTATCCTATACGTTTTGGTGATTTGGTTTGCGAGTATCAAATTCTGGTCTACCATAGAATGTCACAAAAATCTTAGAGCACGAACTCCTTGAATTCCCAGGCTATATGGATTACCTAAAGTCCAGAAGGAAGGTAGTCCGTTGAGGCTAAATGCTGCGCTATTGGTTCTCCTACCGACAGTCTGGCCAAATGTTTAACTAAGCTGATGATTCCGATAGTTGGCTTCTGCGATCATCACATCAAAAATACTCGGATGTTCATTGAGGCAAACGATATTTTAATCAGCCTGGATGTGGTCTCACCATTTACAAAAGTTCCTATGGAAAACACATTGAAACTTTTGACAGAGCAGTTTCCTCCTGAAACGATAGAGTAGTCCCGACGTGTCATGACGAACACAAAGCTCAGAAAGAAACACAAATACGGTTTGATGAAACAAAAGTTTTGTCCCACTTTCATACGTACTGGGATTCGTAAGTAAAGAGACTGTAGAAATAAGAATGTACGACAAGGCAGAGATATTCATCGCAATGTTCACGCTACTACGGGAGCGGTGGCGCCACATGCGCAGATGTCTGCGACGGCGTTAAGTAATTACCAACCAATCAGATGTCGTCTATGGATTATATAAGGCCACCACGGCAGCAGTTTTGACACACTTATTAACTCTGCAAAGTACAGGAAAGCATGCCACAGAGTCTCCGGAGACAATCCCATTATCACCTATACCAACCTTCGTAACGATAGACTACCTCCAAACATCCTCACCAAGCCAACCACTTTGCATAATACCAACTTTGATTACATGATGGATCTTTATGTGTATGAACGCCCCAACACAACCATCACAACACTTGTCCCAAATTTCCAATACTTACACTGCAACAACAGCTGAAGACATTACGCGAACACTCGCTAAAAAGCGAAATACTACGCCCGGTCACGACCCCATTACTTACTGCCGCCTCAGTGAATGTCGCAGAGCCGATCATGAAACCCCTGCTATTCTTTACAACACAATCCTGCACACAGACTATTATCCAGAGCAGTGGAAAACGTTGAAAGTCCTCCTCTTCCTGAAATCTGATAAACCACACTCGCAGACCTCATTATACAGAGCTATCAAATTCACGTCAGTCTCCAGAAAAATCTTTGAAAGTATTATTACTCAACGAATCCATCACTATCTTGTAAATCACCTACCCATTTCCGATACCCAATGTGGCTTTCCTTTCAACTATTTCATTGGCGACCAACTTCTTTATCTTACCCCACGTAACCTCCCATCAATTGAATAAACGGAAGTCCGCCATAGTTCTCTCCCTTGATACCCAAAAAGCATTCAACCGGACTGCGCTTCAAGCTACAATTACCTACGTCCGCCTGTTGCATCGTTCCTTCAACGCCGTCCTATGTATATCACAACCAACCACGCCTGCTTCCGCATCTTCCACCCTGTTTTGATGTGCCTCAAAGCTCTGTCCTCTCAAGCCTTCTTTACACCCTATACACTGCAGACATTCCCAAACCGCCCACCCCAACGTAACTCCTGCAGTATGCTGACGACATCGCCTACTTGCCACTCATCATACCCTTCAACTCTCCCATGCCTCCTTAAAATGCCACCTCATCCTCCTAGTCGAGTAGTATAATACGTGAAAACTTTAAGTAAATCCGCAGAAAAGTCAGGCCACCATTATTGGTCGCACCACTCGGCGTTTCCATCGTCCAGATTTCCATCTCTCCATCTAAAATCAACTCATCCCTCTGACTAACATAGGAAAGTGTTTAGGACTAACTCGACAGAAAACTAACACGGAACGCACCTCTCCTTACCATCCAACACAAATCCAAAACCAACTGAAACTATTAAAACTACTAACAGGCCGCACCTGGGGTCTACATCTTTCAATCATTATCCTCGTACATAAATACCTCATTTTGCCCATCCTCCTTGGGCTAACGTTGCTTGCATCTCCGACTCGCCTAAATTCTGTAAGTACCTTGAAATCCTGGAAAGACATGCACTCCGCCTCGCCTTATGCATCCGCCCACCTTCCCCGACTCGCATCCCGTAACAGCTCATCCACTTCCCCACCCTCTTCTCTTCCTAGAGCGCCTTCGGATACGACATATTAATAGTAAAACAAAATTCTAATTTCCCACCAGTACAGATGTCCTGCTAGCCGCTACGTCCATATTTCACCTTCCTTGCACCTCCATGACTTATCCATCCTTTGCCGCCGGACTTTTAACCAACTCACAGTCCTCAACGATGGAAACCGTCCCGAGAAATACATCACCCTCCGGCACTCGATCTCACACCATTCTCCCATTTTCTCCTTTCTCCAACATCCACCATGCTGACTTCCAGTCGCTACCTGTTGACCTACAAGGCCCCATGGTCGTACTCTTCATCGCACCCTCATCAGGACTATTTTATCGTGTGTCACGTAGCATCATCATTACACCGTGGCATCATTCACGTTCAAGAGTGACTGTATTTTAACTGTAATATAAAGTCGTTAAATGAATTTTAAAAACCATGAGTATTTTTCATTTAAGTGTGTCTCACAAATCTTCGTTTAGTGTCACTTGTTTTTATGTAACAATCGTCAATATCATTCAACACTGCATTTTTTGCAAAATCATCTGTTCTTGCCACCTTTCAGGCGTTTTAAACATTTTTAAATATAGTCATTGTAACCTTTGACTGAAGTGTGGTTTTTGTCCCATACCAGCCCGCCCGTTGTGGGGAATTGAAATAACAATAAAAAACAGTTTCGACCATCATTTCCTCCTGACTAAGACGATGCTTAAGTTGTTACGATGAATTGTTGCAGCAAGAAGTCCAAGTGTTTTATACATTTTCACTTCATAAACATAATCTGAAAGTATTGGCCAATTGCGAGAAGGATTAGCGCACTGAGGATTCCGTGGATAGGTAAACAGGGTGTTTGGGGAGGATGGGTCAATATTTTTCACAGTGATAGCATGTTACATGAACATTTGTCCTTGTTGCCTCCACGCACGAGTATCAGTATTATCTGGGTGGAGACTGCCACGGTTCTCGTCAGGAAGGAGCGTTGTGTCTCAGTGCTGCCTAGACCACAACGAACCTGCTCATGATTTAAAGGCGGAGCCTTGAGAGGACTTCCGGCACCTAATACCTGCTCATGGAGCCTATGTCGTGCGATCTGTATTGACACCTGCACTCCTGTCGCTGTTTGGAACTGCCGCCGTATGTCTGTCGCATTGCATTGGTGGTGTCTGCTTGCTGTTATACGCGGATATCAGTTCTGCACAAAATTTGCTTTTCTTCCACGGCTACTACTGTGTTCGTCCTCAGCTGATCAGGTCGCAAGAAACTTATTCCAGATTCTAGAAACATTATTTTGACACACAACGACATTCACTGCGATGTTGCCCATACGTTATTGTCCAAACCATCCTGAAGCCCCACAACTCTCTTTATGATACACAGCACAATTATTGGAGTGTTTATAGGTGACACGGTTGCCATATACTGTACATACTGCTCCCCTCACTGCAGAAACATATACTGCTTGGGCTAGAATTATATTACAAACGAACGAACTTATTGATATTATAAGGTTCAATGTTAAAGTTCGGCAATATGCTACATTTCTTTTGACAACTATAATTAAACTTTTGTGTGGTTCAATGGTACAGAGCACTTATTTCGACTGGGGGTCGCTTCGACGACTTGCGTGCCTCTGATCTACCCCTGTTATCCAAACAGGCAATGAGTGACCTACAAATTAACGTGGACTCCTCGTACCGTTGAGAGATAGAGCCTGTATTGAATACGAGATGAAAATTTCCGTTGTTCGGCAGTGATTGGATCCCGCATCCTCTTAGTGTCTAAGAAGGCGCTTTACAGCTAAACCAGCAGGCCCAAAGGCTCTGCAGATAACTGCGAATAACTGATGTGGTTTAGATAGACACCCTTATACAACTGATTCACGGTGGCAACACTAGAAGGATGTAGTGACACTGAGAGAAGGATGTAGTGACTGGAAAGTACTATTTACTTTTCAATTGACACAAAATATTAATACATTTTAGCAAATCTCAAGGTCACTACAACTGTTCAATGGGCAGCTGCAAGTTTCAATGCATGCACTGCAGTATAGATCAATGTCAGAGTCGAATACCAGGTTCATAACTATTCACCCCGTTCTTGCATAAGTTGACAGTGATATGGATGTAATTGCTTTCCCACTAGTAAACTTCACACTTAACTCACCGAAGCGTGCGTTTCACGGGTACGTTCACGGTACTATTGGGCGAACAACATTTTGTCGATAATTTCGCCATTGCTCTGTAGTTTGTACGACTTCCAAATGTGATAATAAATTCCTTTCAATTAAGTTACTGAGCGTTGCTGATCTTCTGTGTAGATTCGATCGCCTCTCTGGGTCCTACATTCTGTGGCACCGTACACTAGATGCACATCTTCAGGTACAGTGTGTCCAGCGAAGGAATTACTAATTTCAAAACTGTGGTTTCAAAATAAATAGTTCGAAAACAAATGTCGATAGATGAGTGCAACACAAAATATGTTGATTGTGAAGTCTCGAAATAGTTCGAAAAGCTCCTAACAGATGGCACTGTACACAACGCATCTCATACAGTATCTGCGTGCATAGTTAAAATCATCCTCCGTAAGTAGCCTTTGCAATCAATCACAATATTTTCGAAGTGTCCACCATTCGTAGTACGTCCGTGGTAAAAGTGAACAATGAAATTTCTCATAGTATCCTGCAGTGTCTGAGCGGAAATGGATTGAGATGCCACACGGATCACCGATTCAAATTTATCCAGCGTGGCAGGATGGCTCCGGTAGTCAGTGTCTTTCAGTGTGGCCCACAGAATGTAATCACAAGCACTCAGATCGGGTATATACGGAGGCCAATCCATATTCATTAAGAAAGCGAAACACCTGTTCACTGTGATTTGGTCTGGCCCATTCTTGCATGCACCACCCTGTGCCTGGTCGTTCCTCCACGACCGGCTGTGTAGCGAAAAATTGTTTCAAAATTGCAACGTAGTGTTCACTAAACTGCGATTAAGATTACATCATACTTGACGCATGTCACTTGCCGCTACAGCGATGCCACATTGGCTGCCGGCTGTTGGCTGCCGCTCAGTTATACACTGAAGCACCAGAGAAACTGTTATAGACATGCAAAATAGACCGCTGCGGTCGGTAACGCCTATTTCAGACAACCAGTGCCAGGTGCTGTTGTTAGATCGGTTACTGCTGCTACGATGGACGGTTATCACGATTCAAGTGAGTTTGAACGTGGTGTTGTAATGGACACGCTAGCAATGGGACACAGCATCTCCGAGATAGCGCTGAATTGGGTACGACCATTTCACGGGTGTACTATGAATATCAGGACTCACGTAAAACATCAAACCACCGAAATCGCTGCAGCCGGAGAAAGATCCTGAAAGAACCTCACCAATGACGACTGAAGAGAATCGTTCAACGTAACACAAGTGCAACCCTTCTGCAAATTGCTGCAGATTTCAGTGCTGGGCCATCAACAAGCGTCAGCATGCGAACCATTCAACGAAACCTTCGATATGGGCTTTCGGAGTCGAAGGCCCACACGTGTACCCTTGATGACTTAACGACACAAAGCTTTACGCCTCGCCTGGGCCCGTCAACTTCGACATTGGACTGTTGATGATTGGAAGCATGTTGCCTGGTCGGACGAGTCTCGTTTCAAATTGTATCGTGAGGATGGACGTGTACGAGTAGAGAGACAACCTCATGAATCCATGGACCCTACATTTAAGCAGGAGACTGTTCAAGATGGTGGAGGCTCTGTAATGGTGTGGAGCGTTTGCAGCTGGAGTGATATAGGACCTCTGATATGTCTAGATATGACTCTGACGAGTGACACGTACGTAAGCATCCTGTCTGACTGCCTGGATCCTTACATGTTCACTGTGCATTCCGACGGACTTGGGGAAGTCCAGCAGGACAATGCGACACCTCAACGTCCAAAATAGCTATAGAGTGGCTCCAGGACGCTCAAGTGAGTTTAAGCACTTCCGCTGGGCACCAAACTCACAAGACATGAACATTGTTGGCAATATCTGTTATGGCTTGCAACATGCTATTCAGAAGAGATCTCCGCTCCCTCGCACTCTTAGGGATTTATGGTCAGCCTTGCAGGATCTATGGTGTCAGTTCCCTCCAGCACTACTTCAGACATTAGTCGAGTCCATGCCACGTCGTGCTGCGGCACTTCTGCGTGCTCGCCGTGGCTCTACACGATATTAGGCAGGTGTACCAGTTTCTTTGGCTCTTCGGTGTATGTGACCCACAACCTCAACAAGATACTTTACAAGTGCTGTTAATGTGTAATGCGGAGTGATGTTGGACATGTCCGCCTCGAGTTATGTCGGAAATGGAAGATGCTCTTTCGACAGCTAACTTTAAGTAACCAATGACTAAACAGTGACAGACGACGCGTTTTCTAGCCTTCGATTTAAACTTATGTCCTAAGCTAACTACGATCACATAATGTGCAACGTATCCGAGTAAACGGTGGTCAGTAGTCTAGGGCATAATAAAACCACGGTCACTTTGCAGCCGGCGGTAAAAGCTAACCTTTGCGAACAAACTCAAGACAGAAACATTCAGTCTTGGCGCTTGAAGCAAGTCGTAATTTCTCGCTATCACTGGTCATCTGAAACTATCCGCTCACTGGCTACACGAGCTGCCGCATTATCAATCGATGAGCTGTCCACTTTGCCACTTGGATGTATATTCAAAACGAAAAACGAAAGACAGGCAGAAAAATAAGAGCAAACAAAAATTTCAATATGATGATGAAGATGACTGGGCAAAGTATTGAAAATATTAATTACATTTAAACTAATTAATTGAATAAAAATAATAATCGCTCTTTTGATGAGATCTATAAATAAGAAATAATGTAACTACATTTGACGAAATTCGAACCTACGACCTTTTACTTTTCAGGTTTATAGGGTAACCATTGCGCTGTGACAGAAGGACGCGTTAGCGTTACGTACTTATGTTTTCACCTGTTGTGACCTAGTCACAACGACAAACTGCAGCCTTGAAAAATTCGTCTTAATACAATGTCGAGCGAAACATATTTAATGTAAGCCGAACTATGTGATTTTTTTTTCGGAAGCATCGAGTAGTGTTTGGTTAGGGTGACCAGATGCAATTGTTTAAAAAGGAGGACAAACAGCTTCAAAAAGGAGGCCAAAGGAGGACACAGCAAACGGGTTAACTGCAGATGAAAATACCAAACTAGTAGTTAATTGTTACTGGTGGTCAGGTGGTGATTCTCAGAGCAATATTGTTTTTATTTTAAGTTAAAAACATTGATTGTGGTGACAGTGTGGCATCAATTGTTTTTATATTTACGCGTAGTTTTAAGATTTAACAAAGATGGCTGCCTAAACGCCACTCCTGATTGGCTACTTTCATGTGACTTGTCCAAAGCTGACGGGTGGTATCCTCATCTGCAGTATTCCCCATCAAACATACGTTCAATGATAGTAAATGAGTTTATTATTTATAGACATAACATACATACATTCCTTAACAATTATTGATACCTTAAGAAAAGAGCAGTAGAACGGGACGAATTGTAAATTTAACTCCATTACGCTCAACTTTGCGAAAAAGCCGGACACTGTAAAAAATCCGCTCTAACCCCGGACAAAGAGCTAAAAAGGAGGACATGTCCGGATTAATCCGGACGTCTGGTCACCCTACGTTTGGTTAGCGCTTCGAATAAAACGTGTGCATTACATTAGTATCGTTATTTGTGTGTGTGTGTATGTATGTGTGTGTGTGTGTGTGTGTGTGCGTGTATGTGTGTGTGTGTTGTTTATGGTATGGTTATCATATGTGATGAAATACGACATAAAATCGCCAGACCCATGATGCGTGATCCAAGCAAAGAAAGACACCTGGACAAGGAACTGAAGGTGAACTGATCAACTGTTGTGACAGTTTGGCAACAGCGAACGGCTCCGGCGCGACGTTGAGCGCTCTGACTGAACAAAATCAGTGGGCCAACTATCAAGTAATTTCAGTCGTACTAAAGTGATAGTACCTCTCATGAAAAAAGTTGAATAATGCCTCTGCTGCACAACGCAGCCCAAACAGTAATTTTAGGACAGCATAGTGGTTTCGCTTCATACAAATGGGAATTTTCGGAAATACAAAATCGTCTGTTTTGTTTATTCACGACTCCATTCAGGCGGCGGTACGTTTTATCTGTGAACCACCAACACCCAACATCAGATCCTTCATTACCAATAGTTGTGAGAATCTAGTTCGCAAAATCAGCCCTCCGTCGAACAGCTTTGCCCGGAGGCTTTGGATTTTGAATGGCAACATGTGTCGGCCCTGTCTCAATATTTCCTGCGTGCAGGAACGTTGTTCAGTGGATTTCAACCAACCCCTTCTTTCAGTAGGCTGACCTCCTGTCTCGCCTCAGTGATGGAACTGATGCTCTGAGCTGTAGCGCACGTACTGCAATTAAAGTACTATCTGGTAGCAGCTTTTCGGCCAATAAAACTTTTCCTCCTTTCACAATAAACATACCATTTGTTGCATTAGTCCGTCGACGTTAGAGATATTTAATTATAACCTGTCATGAACTGTAAAGGGTGAAAAACTCCGCTGGGGCACATCACAGACTGATCCTGCTGCTTTTCAATGCAGCTTCAGAAACGTCGATGCAGTGGGTACTTGGTTCTTGTGAGACGTAAACAATTTACAAATGCATACCTAAAATTCATTGTTTATCCAGGATTCTTGTGCTACCTGAAATATTCATTCCAGCGTTGATATTTCATCTAAAGATAGTTTAGAACTCTAATTTGTGTTGTGTAGTTTTGATCTTAAATTTCTGGGACACCCTGTGTAAAGGTCCGCACATATTAACACGCATTATCAGATCCAGGGCCAAACATAATATAATCGTATTTGTGACCTTCACATATCTCATATTCGGTACCTGCTGATATACTGTATGCCAAATACTGGCTGTAATTTTATCAACGTCTATCTCCCTTCAAGATGGTTTTAGATGATGTTTCCTCTAAAATATATATGATTTGGTTTTTTCATAAAGAATTTACCATTTCATAGTGTGTAGGTGTTTTCACACAATAACAGAACTGCTGAAAATGAAAATTTTAATTTCTTGATATTACTGCAGAACTGAATGGTGCCATCGACCATATGATTTAAGTTTTGCGATGCATATCATAGCGCCTCTTCCAGTGGCCACTGGTTTGATTTGGATTTAAGTAAGTCCATATCCAGAGACTCTTTCAAAATCCTAGGAAACTGAAGAGATAAATACATCTTCATAAATAGTTTACTGAATGTGACGATGCTTAACTATACTTGGAACACCTGACAAAGGGTGAATAAAGCCTGTAAATGAAATGTCGTGTGGCGAGGGCCTCCCGCCAGGTAGACCGGTCGCCTGGTGCAAGCCTAGTTGACGCCATTTTGGCGACTTGCGTGTCGATGGGGATGAGATGATGGTTATGATGAAGACAACACAAAACCAGCCCCTGAGCGGAAAAAATCTCCGACCCAGTCGGGAATCGAACACGGGCCCCTTAGCACGGCATTCCGTCGCGCTGACCAGTATTTATTTTTTCAGAGGGCAGTTAACCCTCTGACCACACACTCTGAGCTGCCACTCAGCTGTCGAGGCCGACAATAGAGCTTGTGTACACAGTCAAATGCAAGCTGCACGTGTTGCGCCATCGATCATGTAGCATTAGTACGGAGGACAATACGGTAGACACACGTGGGTGCCGCTATAAATAGGACTAAAAATGCTTGCCGGCTGCTGAAATGAACGAGACCCAGATGGTAGTAAATCCTTTACTGTGTTGATGCGTTTCAGAGCGCCTAGCAAAAAATGCAGAAAACACTACAAATAATAGTATATATAGTGACATAGCATTTCAACTTGTTGAAAACGAGTAGAGCAACTAAACAAAACAAAATACGTACCACCTGTTACATAAGAAGTTGAAGAAACGAAACTGACAACCCACATTTGTTGTCGAATACGGTAACTGACTTGTATCAATCGAAACCAAAACCTAAAGACTGGTTCACTGCAGAGCTATAAGGAAAGTACATAGTACATAAACTGTGCGCCCTCTACATCATATCATGCGGCATATGCTTATGAACTAAAACCAATCAAAACAATTTTCAGTAAAATGAAGAGAATGTCGACACGTAAAAAGAGCCACCTGAAACTTTCTACTTTCTCTTTAAAAAGAAACTCCACAGTTGTCAGAGGAAAACTTAAGATTCTCCCACTGGAGGACCTCACGATAGACTATGTCTTTGAACGCGCGAAGTCTAAAGCTAACTTATACGGAATTTCTAAACAATTTACATTTAATCAGTATATAAAAAGCACTAGAAGGTTAACAGATGTTTAAAAAAGTCCTATTCTTCATTTTTGTCCACTGTTTCATTGTGGAAGAAATAGAAAAACCACTTGCAACAGTTCAATACCTGCTTATTTACCAAGAGATTCATTTTCTCTCAGTCCATACTCTGTACTCACGGACTGTTCATTCCGTTCAGCAGATCATGTAATTCTTCTTCACTTTCACTCAAGATAGCTACGTCATCATCGAATTGTATCATTGAAATCCCTTCACCTTGAATTTTAATTCTACTCCTGAACCTTTCTTTTATTTCCATCAGTGCTACCTCGATGTACAAATTGAACAGTAGGGGAGAAAGGCTACATCCTTGTTTTACACTCTTTTTAATACGAGCAGTTCGCTATTGGTCGTCCATTCTTATTATCCCCTCTTGGATGTTGTACATATTGTATATGACCCCTCTCTCCCAATGGCTTACCATTAATTTTTTCAGAATTTCGAACATCTTGCACCATTTTACACTTTCGAACGCTTCTTTTATGTCGACAAATCCTATGAACGTTTCTTTATTTTTCTTTTGTCTTGCTCCCATTATTAACCGCAACGTCAGAAATGTCTCCCTCTCGCCTTTAACTTCCCTAAAGCCAAACTGATCGTCATCTAGCGCATCCTAAATTTTCTTTTCCATTCTTCTGTATATTATTCTTGAAAAGAATTTGGATGCATGATCTGTTAAGCTGATTGTGCGATAATTCTCGCACTTGTCAGCTCTTGCCGTCTTCGGGATTGTCTGGATGATGCTTTTCCGAAAGTCACATGGTATATCGCCAGACTCATACATTGCACACACCAACGTGAATAGTCGTTTTGTTGCCACTTCCCCCAATGATTTTATCCCTTCTGCCTTATTTGATCTTAAGTCCTCCAAAGCTCTTTTAAATTCTAATTCTAATAATGAATCCCCTATCTCTTCTAAATCAACTCCTGTTTCTTCTTTTACCACATGAGACAAATCGTCCCCCTCATAGAGGCTTTCAGTGTATTTTTTCCACCTATCCGGTCTCTCCTCTGCATTTAACAGTGGAATTCTCGTTGCAATCTTAATGTTATCAGCGTTGCTTTTAATACCAGCGAAGGTTGTTTTGACTTTCCTATATGCTGAGTCTGTCCTTCCGACAATAATTTCTTTTTCGATGTCTTCACATTTTTCCTGCAGCCATTTCGTCTTAGCTACCCTGCACTTCCTATTTATTTCATTCCTCAGTGCCTTGTACTTCTCTATTCCTGAGTTTCCCGGAACATTTTTGTGCTTCCTCCTTACATCGATCAATTGAATTATTCTTTCTGTTACTCATGGTTTCTTCGCAGTTACCTTCTTTGTATCTATATCTTCCTTCCGAACTTCTGTGATGGCCTTTTTTAGAGATTTCCATTCCTCATCAACTGTGCTGCCTACTGAACTATTCCTTATTGCTGTATCTATAGCCTTAGAGAACTTCAACCGTATCTCGACATTCCTTAGTACTTCCGTATCCCACTCCTTTGTGTACTGATTCTTCCTGACTAATGTATTAAACTTCAGCCCACTCTTCATCAAAACTATATTGTGACCTGAGACTATGTCTGCTCCCGGGTAAACCTTACAATCCAGGATCGCATTTCGGAATCTCTGTCTGACCATGATGTAATCTAACTGAAACCTTCCCGTAACACCCGGCCTTTTCCAGTTATGCCTCCTCCTCTTGTTATTCTTGAACAGAGTATCTATTACGTAAATATACTACGTCTCATCGCTCCAAAGCATGTATTTTGAAATTTAATTTCACATAAATTAACATCGATAAAAAGATATACTGTAAGTTGCGTCTTTGACGATAGTTTGTAAACAAGATTTTCTCATCAGTTTCTTCACTGTTGGCTATAAATTCAGACGTAAAGATAATTTCATGACCCCAGTGTTTCTAGCAAATGTTTTAGGAAACAGTGGACAACGGTAGTTTTCCGGCAAGACGTAAGTCGTAAAGCTGGTTTATGGAAACCTCTATTACGGCATATTTTGCTCTTTTGTATAGCATTAGAAATATCTAAATAGTAACATTTCGTAGGATAAGGATCCTGGTAAAGCTGGAATGTAGAATTTTTACGTGACTGTAACAGTTATACTGAGTGGTAAGCCTAGGCTGAAGTGGTTGTCATATATTGATTTAAAACAAGTGCCCGTTTGTACACATTCAGTATGCAACTAACATATTCCTTTAAAACAATTTTAATTTTCCGAATAACAATTTCCTCATTACAAATTTCAATTCTCTAAATCCCCAGTAAATACTGGTTACAATGATTTCTCACACATTTATAATAAAACAGAAGTTTAAAACTCTTCATTGCAGTTGGTAACTCTAGCATAATTTTTTGTCTTGGTTACTGAAGCTACAAACATAACATAAACGCTTTTATGGAATGAATCTTTTTAATCATGAAATATTTTAACGGAACAGTATATTACAATACACTTATCTAAAGAACTACATGTATTACCCACGAATTTAAAATCTTCTGGCTTGTTAGGCACCATCATCTTTCTTGAAACAATCGTCGATTCGACCCCTTTGCTGGGAAAATCTTCAGGATCTTGTAGTGTCCACTATAGATTGAGCACTGTCAGAGACCGGTGTCCCTTCTCTTATACAGGGGACATTTCCTGCGTCTGTGCTGTAGAAGTGTGGTTAGTGGGTGAAATTTTTGAACTATCATTGGTGGGTCCCCGCCATTCGATAGTTAGCGACGTTTTCCCGCACTAATACCGAAGAAGGGTGCTGTTGGCTAAAGCCCCTGTGGTCCCCATTGGTGGGACAATGTCGTTGGTTAGTAAGGAATTTTTCCCCAAGTCATACTGGGGAAGGATTGTTGGTTAAAATTCCTGCTGCTCCCACTGGTGGGCGCACATCGTTGGCTAGAAGCGAAACGGGCAGAGCACAAGAGGGAGAATATTTATTCATTACATTATTGGCCACAGAGGTGGCTCCCCGGACGTTTTTTGTATTGCTCACACACTGCAGGCGCGTATTCATTTCCTTGATGGCGGGGAGCCACGATGCCGGAAGTTTGTAATCATCCTCTCTCTTGCTGTGTGCAGTCTGTGGCTGGTTGGCATTGTTGTAATACTCGCCATTGTAGCGTTGGGCAGCTGGATGTTAACAGCGCGTAGCGTTGCGCAGTTGGAGGTGGGCCGCCAGCAGTGGTGGATGTGGGGAGAGAGATGGCGGAGTTTTGAAATTTCTAAGGCTGCATGTCATGAACTGCTATATATATAAGGTAAATCCATTGTTTGTTCTCTATTAAAATCTTTCATTTGCTATCTATGCCTATCAGTAGTTAGTGCTTTCCGTAGTTTGAATCTTTTATTTAGCTGGCAGTAGTGGCGCTCGCTGTATTGCAGTAGTTCGAATAACGAAGATTTTTGTGAGGTAAGTGATTTGTGAAAGGTATAGGTTAATGTTAGTCAGGGCCATTCTTTTGTAGGGATTATTGAAAGTCAGATTCCGTTGCGCTAAAAATATTGTTTGTCAGTTTAAGCACAGTCATGTATAATTGTTCTAAGGGGACGTTACATATGTCGACCATTAGCCGAGGATACCTCACTGGAATCTTCTGATATTTTCTTGTAGTTTGTTTATTGCTAGTGCGTAATTGTAGAGAGAATTTCCTTTGTAGTTGTAGTTTTTCGTTCTTGTACAGTAAAACAGTTGTGGCATGCATGTAGATTTGCACCAAGTATTTCGCAGCTGCGCTTGCAACTAACGAGATATTATTTTCAGTTAATGTGTTTTCTTATTTTGCTCTTCAAATTGTGCTTTTCTGTGTGAAAATACTAGTCTCCAAAGTAAACTGAGAAATGACAGTGAAGACGAAAGCAGTGTGTTAGCGCCACTGTGTAATGAATTAACTAATGTTCAATGTAGTAATTTGGTAATTGTGCATAGGGAAATGGAGCGGGCTGCAAATAATGGTGTAGACAGTGAAACAATTAGTGAACAGGGAAGCATTATCGATCGATCGGTCGGCAACAGCTCGCCTCGGGATTCCGAAATGACAGGACACAATATTGCAAATACTGTAGACTCAGGTTTTGGGTTCTCACCGTTTTCTCAAATGAGTCAAGACACATTTTCCGCTTGTCAAAATGTGAATGTTGCCGGTGAAAATTCACTGCCGAAAAGCACTGAAGAACAAGTTTCAGACCCCAGTGCATTGTTATTACAGTTAATGCAACAAATGGGACAAAGGCTACAAAAGTTAAACACAATGGAACGAAATCTTCAAAAGTTAGACACCACGCTTGAACAAACACATGAAGATTTAACTACTGAGTTACATAACATTGAATCGAAATGTCAAAAAGTCTGTAATGACGTAAAAACACAAATTTGTGAGCATTTTCAACCTATTTTTTCGCGGCATGAAAATGCATTACAGAATCACGAAGCAGCCATAAAAGAACTGCAAACTATTTTTCATGAAAATCATGAGACCTTGCAAGCTAAAATTGACTCACTTGCATCTACCAATTCGGTTATGCAGTTTGCAAAAACTCAGGAAAACTTAAAAGACACAGTAGATACGATTTCAACACAAATGGACACTCCGAAACTTAGTTCAGAAAAACACACAGAGGAAATAATTTCACTAACGGATAAAGTAGCCGAACTTTCAGATCAGTTCACTAACTTATCTACAAAGGTAGATGATGATCTGAATGACACAAGACCATAGCCTTCACGGACACTGAAGAGTATGAACAAATTAGAAAATTCAAACAAAATCAAAATCAAATCAATACACAGTATAAAAGAGAAATCCGGGAAGTACAAGATCAGTTGGCAAAAGTAATACAAGAATTACATATTTCAGACGACATTCGCGCTCCAGTACGGGAAGAGGGACATAGAAATACGGCACAACCACAAAATAATAACACAGGGCACTTCGGAAATTATGAAAGAAATTGGCAAGGCGCATTGGATTTTGAGATGGAACCGCTGAAACGAAGTAACAATGAGCGATGTGCGACTCACCGACACCATGATTTTGACTATAAGCTGTTCATTACTACACCTAAATTCAAAACATTCAAGAATTCTGACAACGACATTCATCCACAAGCATGGCTTCATCAATTCTCTCATTGTTTTCCTCCCAACTGGTCATTGGAGCACAGGTTAGAATTAATGTGTGGCTATTTAGAGAATGAACCAGCTGTAAGAATGCGATCGGTCATTCATGATTGCCACAGAAAAGGAGAATTTTATCATGCCTTCCTCTCAGCGTATTAGTCTCAAGCTACACAAGACCGAGTAAAACATAGCAGCATAATGATGAAACGTTTCGAACAATCTGAATTTTCCAGTCTTATGAAATATTTTGAAGACATGTTGCATAAGAATCAGTATCTTTCAAACCCATACAGCCCCTCAGAACTCATCCGCATTTGCTTAATCAAATGGCCTGAACATTTACAACATATTATTTTGGCAGGACGTTGCAAAGACGACATTGAAGCTTTTCAGGGACTCTTACAGGAATTAGAAATTGACACTGACAGTCGCGGGATGCGAAAACAGGAAAACAATCACTACAGGTCACATCCGTCACAATTCCGTGACGACAGAAACAATAACTGGACACGACAAGTCTATTCTTACAACGCAAATCGTGACTAAAACAGACACCACCCATATGACAACCACTGGCAGAGTAATAATAGTTACAGAGAAAGATCGCATTTCCGTAGTAATGAATATGACAGAGATTACCATAGAAACAGACAATATGGGAGCAAAAACAATTATTGTCAAGGGAGACAGAATAATTTCAGATGCAACAGTTCAGCGCGCAGTTACGATTCAGGAGGAAATTCCCCACCACGTGACCGGCAAGAAAGAAACTATGGAATCTACCGACATGACGACAGACGATATAATCGTAACGACAGACCTGAATTGCATCAAAACTGGCGAGATTCAAACAGGGCAGGGCCTTCTCGTCAAGGTGAATTTGTAGAAGTTAGGTCTCCTAATCCTAATAACGAGGCGCGCCAATAAAGAGACAGACAATGACTCGCACAGCAAGCAGCCGCGTGCGCCGGCTGGCTCAGAGAAAAATAACATAGACGCTAACCTTGAGAAAAATTTTAGCATTCCTCACCGACGTATACCGCATGATAATTCCGTTCAAGTTGAACCTCTGCGTACTAGGAAGAGTAAAGGTTTACACCACATTTCACATGTAAAACCGCTTATTGAAAGATAATCTGCTTTTTAACTTTGTCTTTGCCATATAACTTTTCACTTTACATTGTTAGTATGCTTTGTCAGACTTAGAATCTGTTAACATGCAACAATGTTCGAAGTTAAATATCCGGTCATGAACCAAGAGAACTTATTTAAACAGAAATTACGAATGCATTGTTATAGTGAACAGAGGACACAGTGTTACTGTGTGTGTACATTCTTGTTTGTTAGTTGCACGATTACATAACGTCTATAAGGCTCACATACTTAGAACATTTACCGGTACTGCTAATGAGACTTCAATGCAACATTTTGGTTTACTTGAAAATACATTCTGGATTTAAAGTACTTTCAGTGAGATACCAGATGACACAGTGATTAGTTTATGTGACAGCTACACGATTTTATCACGACGCTACTAATGAGTGACAATATACAATGTTTCTTTTGCAATGTTTCTGTTTTATATTTGCAGTTTTTCTGTATTATTCTGGAAAGTAAAACATGTTTTAGTAGTAACTTTTGTGGTATAGCTACAATGAGACTGCCTTTTCCGTAGCACAACAATACGTTACAGCACAGTACTTTCATCATCACGGCAATAAGCGTAATAACTAAGATATCTATATGCAAAGCATTTAACTTTTGTTTATCATGAGGTAAGTACATTGGCTTCTGTAGAACTTAGCTTTCGGAGGATGATAACTAAGACACTTCCACAGAGATTATCTTGCAACAAGATGCACAGTTTAGCGCTACAGTACACATATTTGAGGGATTAATTTTGTACTTAAAACATTTATTTTTAAAGATATTTGAAGTACAATGATACAAAGGTTTTCCGTGATACATTTCATTCCATTGCTGTAATCTGTAACACCTGAGGGTATAATTACATTAATCCTCAGGGGGGTACACGTTTACTTTGTGTACCATGTGTTTGGCAAGCACAAGGAGCCCTAGCTAATATCGTATTTGCTTATACAACTTTACACATCAGTACCATATTTCTCTAACACACAAATTACACAGCTATCTGATCATTTAACTGAGAGATAAATATTTTTTTACTACATCAGTGACACATGTTTGCGCAATTACACAGTTGGGTAACTTCACACTTATGAAATTGTATTTTGTCTGTACTTTGTGAACTGTTCATATTTTTCTCGAAACCATTGTGATACTATGAGAGCTTTGAATGATATATTTGAGATGGGATCATGATTTTTGTAGTACGTTTGAGGTAGATGACACTATTTAAATGAGCAGAGAATTTTTTTAGATTTTGAAATTACTGGAGGAAGCTACGACGATTTTGAGATGTGATTGATCTGTTATGATGTTATTATTACGATGACTATGTGTATTATGCTGTTGCGGTATGTTTATGATCAATAAGCTGATGCTATATGAGTTATTTGAGTATGCTACATATCTGTTATGATGAAATATTGAAGAAGTGTCGACGAATAAGGTAAGGAATAATGAGTAGTGGTTAGGGTCTCTGGTTTGTGAAAAAGGATGTTGGAAACCAAGAATCGTACTTTAAGAGTTATGAAATGTGTGTAAATGCGTGAATGTATTACAATGCCGACAAAAATTTTTTGGACACTGTTATATCAATAGGATTTTGTTTCTACAGATTTGTAACGCAAATTGTAGACCTGTGAAATTTTGTATATGAGACTGTCACTGTAGTGCAAACTGGTGTCGTAAATATTTCGGTAAGAAAGCCAAGTGACCTTGACGTAATGCATCTTGAGCAGCCAGCTGTGTCAGATGCCTGGAGAAAAAGACATTAGTGTGTGCCTTTTCAGAGGCACAGGTAGAAAAAAAAGAGGCCGTTATCCTTGCTATTGACATTTCTTTGTCGAAAGCATCGCAAATACGACACGCTCAAACTTTAAAACATATAATTACACTGTGGAGCTCTTAATTTATGATATTTACTAAAATGCCTAATGAAATGATGAGAGACATTTTACATCTATTGTCTTTCTAGTTGAGAGATTGCTCATTTTGTTTAATATCTAGTTTCTAGCTGCACTGCAGCATTGGTTAAAATAAAATTTTAATGCCTACAGATCCAGTAAATAATAATTTTGATGTACTTCAAAAAAAACGAAGGAGCACAAAAAGACATTTCCCTTCACATGAATTGCATATGGAATTTTCTTTTCAACTACTTGGTAATTTGTTTGGTAGAATAACTTCTTTTATTGCACCACTTCAATTATGTAGACATTAAGATGTGAATATACATTTCCCTTTCTGCATTGTTGTCTTTAGTGTAATATTTTTTTCTGCTTGAGCTATGTCATGTTTAGATGTAAGTTATTGCATTTGCTGCTGCTGTTTGCCAGGCATAGTGCTAGTAAATTTCACTTTACATTACTCTGTTAAGCAAGTTTTACTACTGATTTATTTTTCTTGTTGCTGCACATTGGTTCATATTAGTTGTAATTTTGCATTTTTATCTGTTAATTTAGATTTACTGCTGCTTGCTTTGCAAATTTGGATTTTTTTGTCATTGCTGTTTGTGTTAATTGTTTTGTGCTGCTGCATTGCCTCATCCCTTAATTTAGTATCTGAGCTCAGTAGATTTAAGTTAGCTTAAGAGGGGGTAGGCTATATAAGAGAACGAGTTGTGATGAATTGGAAGAAATGCATTGAGAAGCTATAAGAAAATGGTTTGGCCAAAAAGTATTTTGAAAGAGGATATGAACAAAAAAGTAGGGTTTAGGGACAACAGGTTTAGGTAGGATTTTCTTGGAAATAAATGATGAGGTAAGATAATGGAAAATAAATAATGAGGTAAGAAATATGTGAACATATAAATACAGAAAGCATGCTTGGATAGGATTTTTTTGGTGAAAACAAATGTTGAAATAAAACGAAAGATCTATGGAATGAAGTTTTGGGTTGGACTGCAGTACCAAATGTTACCCTGAAAATGAACCCTGTCTTTCCTTTCGTATCATTCCGCTATGTGTTTATGTATCCTTGTGTATTTGTCTTTTTCCTGTCTTTATGTGTTTAGCTAATAAGATTTATGTTGTAGAATTTTTCAAATACTATGTTATTTGATTTGTAAAGATGTTTAGACATTATTCATTCTGTTTTGTTTTAGTGCTCATGTGTGAAGGTGATGTTTCAAAAATTATTCTGATCTTTTATGTACATAATTATGTCATAATTCCTTTAACACTGATGTATATGTATATTTATATTTTGTAAAGCCTGTATTACTACAAATGTTATCTGTACTATTATGTTCTTTAATGATGTATTTTCTACCTTTGTTATTGTATTCTCATGTTATAAAATTGTAATTGACACCAGTTCATCAAATTTCTGATGGTCATAGTATATGCAAAATATGTCAGAAGTTGGGACTGTTAGTGTTTGGATGTGTGTTAATAATTCAGCAAGGGACTGATTAACAGCATTGCTGGTTCTAAGGACAATTCCAAAAACTTTGTGAGTGTACAAGTGGGGGTTTATGGACTTGCTATATTGTCTGCAAGACGTCTAAGGACAATTCCAGAAACTTTGAGTGTGCACAGGTGGTGGTTTATGGACTTGATATATTCTCTGCAAGACTCTTCGATGGTGATTGTGCACCTGCACAGTCGCAATGGATGGCTGCTAGCTATCTCTACAAAGACTACAGTGGGTCTACACCTTTGATGACTCACCAACACCATTATTTCTACAAGGACTGCAGTGGGTCTGCACCTCTGGTGGCCCTCCAATTCCATAATCTCTACAAGGACTACAGTGGCTCTACATCTTTGATGGCCCACCAATACTATAATCTCTACTAGGACTACAGTGGGTCTGCTCTGTGATGACCTACCTACCAGTATTCTTTAAAACTTCCACTGACTCTGCTGTGGGTTTGCTCTGTTGTGGCCCATTACCTGTCTGCATGTCGAGAGGCAGCACTGTCTTTCCGTTGGAAGGACAACACTACTTCTTCAAGACTGCATGGAAATCCTCTACTTCGCTGTGCATTTTCTTTTACTGCTCAGACTTTAAGAAAAACACTGCAATTTTACTGTGATGAATGATCAGGAGTATCTTTATGGACTGTGAGAAAATTTTAGCTTTTGACCAACATTGTATCTATAAGTGTGTGCATTTGATATCTTTGTTATTGTAATTATGAAAAATTTTATCAAATCATTATTGGTCACTGCCCAAAACAATTTGTAAAATTTTTTTGTGGGGTGCATGGGGGCTATGTATGTAGGCTGTTTATGTTTTCTTATTGGCAACGTTACGTAGCGCTCTGTATGAAAATTACTGGCTGTGCTGTGTGCAGTCTGTGGCTGGTTGGCATTGTTGTAATACTCGCCACTGTAGCGTTGGGCAGCTGGATGTTAACAGCGCGTAGCGTTGCGCAGTTGGAGGTGAGCTGCCAGCAGTGGAGGATGTGGGGAGAGAGATGGCGGAGTTTTGAAATTTGTAAGACTGGATGTCATGAACTGCTATATATATATATAAGGTAAATACATTGTTTGTTCTCTATTAAAATCTTTCATTGGCTATCTATGCCTATCAGTAGTTAGTGCCTTCCGTAGTTTGAATCTTTTATTTAGCTGGCGGTAGTGGCGCTCGCTGTATTGCAGTAGTTCGAGTAACGAAGATTTTTGTGAGGTAAGTGATTTGTGAAAGGTATAGGTTAATGTTAGTCAGGGCCATTCTTTGGTAGGGATTATTGAAAGTCAGATTGCGTTACGCTAAAAAAAAATATTGTGTGCCAGTTTAAGCACAGTCATGTATAATTGATTAAAGGGGACGTTTCAACCTCTGCAGATAATATAGTCTCATGCTCTGCCCGTTCTGCTTCTAGACCAGGATGTGGCCCCACCAATGGCTTCAGGGGGCGTGTTAACCAGTGACTCTCCTCCAGAAAAAACTAAAAACACCGTCCAAACAGCCCTTCAAGGCGCAACGGTACCGACCGGCCGCCGTCTCATCCTCAGCCTGTAGGCGTCACCGGCTGTAGTTGCGAGTGGTCAGCACACCGCTCTCCCAGCCGTTGTCAGTTTTCGTGACCGGTGCCGGCACTTCTCAAAAAAGCACTCGGCAGGCCGGACTGGTGACCCATCCAAGTGTTAGCCAAGCGAAACAGCGCTTAACGTGGCTGATCTGACGAGAACTGGTGTTGTCACTGCCTCAAGATCATTGGCTC